>NC_068424.1:26155196-26355196 GCF_023373465.1 Oncorhynchus keta | reverse complement strand
GCTGTATAGATAAATACACTGTAGGTATACGGTATACTGTATAGATAAATACACTGTAGGTATACGGTATACTGTATAGATAAATACACTGTAGGTATACGGTATACTGTATAGATAAATACACTGTAGGTATACGGTATACTGTATAGATAAATACACTGTACGTATACGGTATGCTGTATAGATAAATACACTGTAGGTATACGGTATACTGTATAGATAAATACACTGTAGGTATACGGTATACTGTATAGATAAATACACTGTAGGTATACGGTATGCTGTATAGATAAATACACTGTAGGTATACGGTATACTGTATAGATAAATACACTGTAGGTATACGGTATAGATAAATACACTGTAGGTATACTGCATAGATAAATACACTGTAGGTATACGGTATACTGTATAGATAAATACACTGTAGGTATACGGTATACTGTATAGATAAATACACTGTAGGTATAAGGTATACTGTATAGATAAATACACTGTAGGTATACGGTATACTGTATAGATAAATACACTGTAGGTATACGGTATACTGTATATATAAATACACTGTAGGTATACGGTATAGATGAATACACTGTAGGTATACTGTATAGATAAATACACTGTAGGTATACGGTATACTGTATAGATAAATACACTGTAGGTATACAGTATACTGTATAGATAAATACACTGTACGTATACGGTATACTGTATAGATAAATACACTGTAGGTATGCTGTATAGATAAATACACTGTAGGTATACGGTATAGATAAATACACTGTAGGTATACGGTATACTGTATAAATAAATACACTGTAGGTATACGGTATGCTGTATAGATAAATACACTGTAGGTATGCTGTATAGATAAATACACTGTAGGTATAATGTATAGATAAATACACTGTAGGTATGCTGTATAGATAAATACACTGTAGGTATGCTGTATAGATAAATACATTGTAGGTATACGGTATGCTGTATAGATAAATACACTGTAGGTATACGGTATACTGTATAGATAAATACACTGTAGGTATACGGTATACTGTATAGATAAATACACTGTACGTATACGGTATACTGTATAGATAAATACACTGTAGGTATACGGTATACTGTATAGATAAATACACTGTAGGTATACGGTATACTGTATAGATAAATACACTGTACGTATACGGTATACTGTATAGATAAATACACTGTAGGTATGCTGTATAGATAAATACACTGTAGGTATGCTGTATAGATAAATACACTGTAGGTATACGGTATGCTGTATAGATAAATACACTGTAGGTATGCTGTATAGATAAATACACTGTAGGTATACGGTATGCTGTATAGATAAATACACTGTAGGTATACGGTATGCTGTATAGATAAATACACTGTAGGTATACGGTATGCTGTATAGATAAATACACTGTAGGTATGCTGTATAGATAAATACACTGTAGGTATGCTGTATGTTCTTGTTTCTGGGGATGATGAGAATCAGGACATTTAGGAAGGACGAGGGATAACAAGGTGTGAAAGACATACGTGTGATTGTTAGGCGTATGAGGAACATCGAGGTGAAGGAAGAGGAGGAAGAGGAAGATGTTTCAGGTTTAGCTGTAGGTGGAAGAAACTGGGGGGGGGGATGTCCGGCGGGCCGCCAGTTGGAGAACCCTGGACTACATGATGATGAACATATAGTATAGTGAATCACTTACCATGGTGTATGATGCCATTCTCCAGTAGAGCCTGTCCCAGATGAACCCCCTCCTCTGGGTTATCAGTCTCCCCAATGTCCACCAGCCAGCTCACAAACTCACTGAGGGGACAGGAAATAACACAACACCGTTAATAACACAACACTAATGTCCACCAGCCAGCTCATTATCTCACTGGGGGGACAGGAAATAACACATTGTCTATCATAAACTCACCGGGGACACACAAAAACCATTCAAACCCGTCAAACAATGGTCACTGTGGAGACTTAAAACATACAACACCAAAACACTAATTAAGAAGACGTAAACCTAAATACACTGCTCATCAGCCGACCCAGGACACAAACTCACTGGGGACACACAAAACGACCATCATTCCATAGAAATGACAGGGACATGTTGGAAGACGAGCGGAAACAAAGGTACCAGTCCAACAAATGTCGCTTAATAGAGGAGCAGAATGCCTCCGATTACAGGGTCCCAGAGAGTGTTTTAACACCATAACAAACACCTTCTCAGAAGATAAACTTTCTCCAAATGTTCCCCTATATAGACGTGATTATGGCAACAAACACAGGCAACGTCCCTAATTACACCCTTTTCCATAAATAGTAGTGATGGGGGGGAGAATGGATAGTTACATATCGCAATATTATTTTGGGATGATATTATATTGATATTTGAATATTAGTATCGATTAAAAAAAAATATATATATATTATACTACAGTTGTTAGCTTTAGCTAGCGCTCACTAGCATAGGGCTCAAAAGTAGTGCACTATATAGGGAATCGCATGCCCTTTGGGCCACACTCTTACTGCTGACCAGATTCTTATTTATTTTTGGCGGTCTTTTCTGTTTGTTAAATCTCCCGGGGAGGGTTTAGTTCATCTGTTTGTCTTGTCCAACTTTGCGCTTATTTGTTTTTGACAAACACACGACACCCATCAAATCTGTGAGTGTCTGGTGGCTTTCTGAGTAGAGCTGGTAAAAACAGAGATCATTTTGATGTTGATCATTTCGGACTAGGGAGGAAACAAACAGCAAGAGTAGAAATAAACACCGTCCTAATCTAATTCTTTATGGCCTAAACAAGCTAAATATGACACTTCTGTATAATTCTGTAATCCTGCGGGAGAGAGCGAGAGAGACAGAGAGAAAGAGGGCGACAGAGAGAGAAAGATATCAGATTCATCCTCAGCATTCCCTCCCTCTACAGAACCCCAACAAACATGCCCAGCTTCACCAGTGGAATTCTGTGGTCTTCCTACACTGTTGCCACGTTCAAAACAACTGGGAACTGGGAAAAATACGAGGTCAAATCATGACGTCGGTGATCTTCAGGTCGGAGCTCTAGACAGAGGCCCGAGTTGGTATTCCGAGATGGATGACTATTCGAAACGATTTTTCCCAGTCAGAGATCGTTTTTTTCAGAGTTCACTGAAGTCAGAAGTCAGAGATTTCCGAGTTCCCAGTTGTTTTGAACGCGGCATGTCTTCCAAACTCCCAACCCGGGAATAACAGTAGAGTCACTGCAGAGTGAAGGGCTGGGGCAGGAGGGTGTGTGTGTGTGTGTGTGTGGTAGGAGTGAAGGACAGGGCAGGGCAGGGCTCTCGGGGGTTGGACTGATCTCAGAGAGAAACAAATCTCCTGGTTTCTCTACTCTCCTCACGGCACACCTAGCTTCCTCCCTATCCTTCTCTTCCCCTTTCCTCCACCTCTTACCCACATTCTCTCTTTCCCCTCACCCTCGCCCTCGCTCTCCCCTTCTCCTCCCTCTCATTCCGCCTCCTATCTCCACTACCAGAGTGGACAGAGCCAGATGAGAAAACCCCCAGAATGGAGGATAGATTAGTCAACCCGTCAACCCCCTGTCACCCTGCCACAGAGAGAAGAACACCCGGGAGTAATACAGGTCACTTACGCAATGAATGGCAGCCTGGAACAGTTTCAATCTGCTCCCTGTCTGCATCCCAAATGGCACACTATTCCCCATGGGCCCTGGTCAAAAGTAGTGTGCAGTATAAAGGGAATAGGGTGCTATTTGGGACGCGAACCACAGTCCACACTAGTTGACCCTGAGTGGACAACACAACGTGCTCTTTCCGTGACATAGACTGAGTGCAAGAAGAATCCAGGTGAAAGCTATGATCCCTTATTCATGTTGAATGGTAGTAGGTGCCAGGCGCACCTGGTTTGAATGTGTTTAAGAACTGCAACAATACTGGGTTTTTCACGCTCAACTGTTTCCCGTGTGTATCAAGGATGGTCGACCACACAGAGGACATGCAGCCAACTTGACACAACTGTGGGAGGCATTGGAGTCAACATGGGCCTGCATCCCTGTGGAACACTTTCGACACCTTGTGGAAAGGAAAGGGCAAGGGGATAGCTTGTCAGTTGCAAAACAGAATGCATTCAACCGAAATGTGTCTTCCACATTTAACCCAACCCCTCTGAAACAGAGAGTCCATGCCCGACTAATTGAGGCTGTTCAGAGGGCAAAAGGGGGTGCAACTCACTATTAGGAAGGTGTTCCTAATGTTTTGTACACTCCGTGTATATGCAGGCTTGATTTCAATGCATACCTACTTGTCTCAAGGCGTATAATACTATTGGTAAGCGGCACTAAGCAGGTTTATATTCAATACAGGAAGCAATAAACCTCAAGCTAAATATTTGTACCGAGTTTGTTTGTATTCTGTAAGTCTTGGCATGTTTACAAAAGACACAAAATAAACAATAACCTTACTGTAACAATACAACAATACAAAAACGCAAACCTGACATCACAAAAGAGGATTTGTTTACTAGTGAGCCCCATCTCTGACTGTGCATGTGTGTTTGTGCGTGTGTGTGTGTGTGTGTGTGTGTGTGTGTGTGTGTGTGTGTGTGTGTGTGTGTGTGTGTGTGTGTGTGTGTGTGTGTGTGTGTGTGTGTGTGTGTGTGTGTGTGTGTGTTACACATCTACAATGGAATGACAACTGCCTGAAGATGACCACCACAAATGGTTTCTGTTGGATGTTATCTGATCCCAGACCACAATTAAACCCCAGAAATTAGAGAGAAGTTCACAACTTGTAAATAAACTGACATGCCTCAGCGAGACAGAGAGACTGAGAAAGAAAGAGACTCAGAACATCGGGGCGTTTCTCTCTCACATACCTCCACACACATACAAAATATGATTGACACTGACCAAACAGGCTAGTAATCGTGGACATTTTGCTGATATTGTTCATTACGATAAATAACCTATAGGTGTCACGTTCTGACCTTAATTCTGTTGTTATGTCTTTGTTTAGTATGGTCAGGGCGTGAGTTGGGTGGGTTGTCTATGTTCATTTTTCTATGATTTGGGATTTCTGTGTTTGGCCTGGTATGGTTCTCAATTAGAGGCAGCTGTCAATCGTTGTCCCCACTTAGGTGGCCTGGTTTCACTTTTGAGTTGTGGGTGATTATTTTCTGTGTTAGTGTTTGTACCACACGGGACCGTTTAATTTGTTTCACTTTGTTATTTTGTATTTTGTAGTATTCAGTTTTACATATTAAAATGGACACTTACCACGCTAAAAATTGGTCCGATATATCTTACTCCTCGTCAGAAGAAGAGGACGAGCGTTACAATAGGGCCCTATACGATAAATAACCTTTTGGGCCCTATACGATAAACAACCAATAGGGCCCTATACGGTAAACAACCTATAGGGCCCTATACGATAAACAACCAATAGGGCCCTATACGATAAACAACCTATAGGGCCCTATACGATAAACAACCTATAGGGCCCTATACGATAAACAACCAATAGGGCCCTATACGATAAACAACCAATAGGGCCCTATACGATAAACAACCAATAGGGCCCTATACGATAAACAACCTATAGGGCCCTATACGATAAATAACCTATAGGGCCCTATACGATAAACAACCTATAGGGCCCTATACGATAAACAACCTATAGGGCCCTATACGATAAATAACCTATAGGGCCCTATACGATAAACAACCTATAGGGCCCTATACGATAAACAACCTATAGGGCCCTATACGATAAATAACCTATAGGGCCCTATACGATAAACAACCAATAGGGCCCTATACGATAAACAACCAATAGGGCCCTATACGATAAACAACCTATAGGGCCCTATACGATAAATAACCTATAGGGCCCTATACGATAAACAACCTATAGGGCCCTATACGATAAACAACCAATAGGGCCCTATACGATAAACAACCAATAGGGCCCTATACGATAAACAACCTATAGGGCCCTATACGATAAACAACCTATAGGGCCCTATACGATAAACAACCTATAGGGCCCTATACGATAAACAACCAATAGGGCCCTATACGATAAACAACCAATAGGGCTCTATACGATAAACAACCTATAGGGCCCTATACGATAAATAACCTATAGGGCCCTATACGATAAACAACCTATAGGGTCCTACTAGGGAGATCTGAAGTTGGACATTAAATCAGTTTGCTAATATGGGTGATTGTTAATCGGACAATTGATAACTACAACATTCAAAGTCGAAATTGTTGTTTTTAAAGGGTAAGGCTGGACAAAGTTGAATTACTGTTTAAGGGATGTCCTGCCTTACTTTTCTTCACATCCCAGAAGGGGGGAAAAAAGGTTATTTCTGGGGCAATATATGCCGCACTTTGTTTGTAATGCCCAGTCTGCTCTCCCTTGAGGCTTTCCCAAGTTTATGCGCAAGAGAGCAAACCGCCTCAGATCAGACGCTCAGATCATGTTCGAGCCTCTGATTGGACAGTGAAACACACACGCTGGCACCTGCAGGCGACATGCAGATGTTTCATTTCTCTCACGCCGTCACGGCTGAAGCCGGCGCAAATTCCTACTATTTATGTGTCCCTGTTCCACGTGGGGCGTCCCTCATTATAAACAAACAGTGGGTTAAATTCATGGTTAATGCATCATTTTCAGATCTATCAGAAGCGATTAATAGGTGAAACCACAATGTCATTGAACCAATTAACTGGCCTGAGATCAGGGCATTCATCAGCAAAGATGCAGTGCAAGCTGATAGTATTTTGGACAACCAAATTGTAAAAATGATTGACGTAATCGAAGTGTGTCAGCTGTATGGCGATTTGCGATTCATAACTTACATTTTACCGGTATTACCAGTAGTAGTAGGTCGTCATTGTAAATACGAATTTGTTCTTAACTGACTTGCCTAGTTAAATAATGGTTCAATATATATATATATATATATTGTTTTTAAGTAGTAGGCCAACCAATAACACCAAGACTGAATGCGTTTGAAGTGACGATGCACCGCAGAGAACAGCTAGCATGTCCAGAAAGTATATCGCCAGTGGCAAGCACACACTCCGTGCAGATCAGCAGCTCCACAACGATGTTAGTGACGTCTCCAAGGTGGGGGCTTTTCGTGGCAGCCAGACGAGACAATCGAAGGAGGATGCGGTGAGCTGGAATTTAGTCAAACTTGCTCTATATAGACTCACGCTTCTAATTGTGCATATTATAAACCATTTTTTGGTGTGTATTTTGATGATGAAAGGCTATACTCTATGGCTGGATGTATGTATTAATTTGGTAGACCTAACTTGATCGACCCTCTTACTACAAGGCCTCTAGTCTATAAAGAGGCCTAATCATATTTGTATGAATATATTGTTAACGCCTATAGGCTACAGAGACTCATTCAGGTAATTAACTCCTTACTATACATCAACATCTTAATTTGATTACAATTATTTATTGTCAATCATTCTTGAATTAGAAAAAAAAACATTAAATAGTCTATTACCCTACGTGACAATAAATTACGAGATTGGATTGCACTTTTAATATCAGGAAGAAAGAAACCGTCACAAGTTAATCCTCCCTCCCATTGTGTTTCATTTCTAATGGTTGTAACATTGTAACATATGCATTCTTTTTAAGTAAAATTGTGTAGGTTTTCACCTGGAATTATAGACTCTTCAAACTCACGTTAGGCCTAGAAACTGCACACGCACCTAGGACAATGTGGTAAAGTACTGTTATTCCTTATCCAATTCACATATTTATTTTTGTATTTATTTTTTGCTCCGCTCGCCTCACTTTTCTGGGGGGAAAATCCGTTATACAGTGAAACAATATTGTCTGGCCTAAGACAAAAAAAACTGTTTAGTGCACGTTCATCTTTTAAAACACATTTAAATATGTCCACAGAGGTGTTCGACAAGACAAGTAGTGGCAAATATATAGTGGGATATGTTTTCATAGGCTTAATGAGCTTCCATGGGCTAACACACAGAAGCTTGTAGCTAATTCAGTACTGAACCATGTGGGCTTTTGAATGTCAGAGTAAATCACCAATATAGAGAGCATTCGGAAAGTATTCAGACCCCTTGACTTTGTCCACCTTGTTACGTTACTGCCTTATTCTAAAATGTATTAAATTGTTGTTTTTTTCCTCATCAATCTAGACTCAATAACCAATAATTACATGGCAAAAACAGGTTTTTAGAAATGTTGGCAAATGTATAAAAAACTGAAATTTCACAATGTACATAAATATTCAGACCCTTTATTCAGTACTTTGTTAAAGCACCTTTGGCAGTGATTACAACCTTGAGTCTTCTTGGGTTTGACGCTACAAGCTTGGCACATCTGTATTTGGGGAGTTTTCCCCATTCTTCTCTTCAGATCCTCTCAAGCCCTGTCAGGTTGTATGAGGAGAGTCGCTGCACAGCTATTTTCAGGTCTCAAGAGATGTTCTGATCGAGTTCAAGTCCGGGCTCTGTCTGGGCCACTCAAGGACATTCAGAGACTTGTCCTGAAGCCACTCCTGTGTTGCCTTGGCTGTGTGCTTAGGGTCGTTGTCCTGTTGGAAGATGAACCTTCATCCTAGTCTGAGGTCCTGAGCGCACTGGAGCAGGTTTTCATCAAGGTTCTCTCTGTTCTTTGCTCTGTTCATCTTTCCCTCAATCCTGACTAGTCTCCCAGTCCCTGCCGCTGAAAAACATCCCCACAGCATAATCCTGCCACCACCATGCTTTACCTTAAGGATGGTGCCAGGTTTCCTCCAGACGTGACGCTTAGTATTCAGGTCAAATAGTTCAATCTTGGTTTCATCAGACCAGAGAATCTTGTTTCTCATGGTCTGAGAGTCCTTTAGGTGTCTTTTGGCAAACGCAAAGTGATCTGTCATGTGCCTTTTACTGATGAGTGGCTTCTGTCTGGCCACTCTACCAAAGAGGCCTGATTGGTGGAGTGCTGCAAAGATGGTTGTCCTTCTGGAAGGTTCTCCCATCTCCACAGGGTTCTTGTTCACCTCCCTAAACAAAGCCCTTCTCCTCCGATTGCTCAGTTTGGCCGGGAGGCCAGCTCTAGGAAGAGTCTTGATGGTTCCAAACTTCTTCCATTTAAGAATGATGGAGGCCACTGTGTTCTTGGGGACCTTCAATGCTGCAGAAATGATTTGGTACCTTTCCCCAGATCTGTGCCCAGACACAGTCCTGTCTCGGAGCTCTACGAACAATTCCTTCGACCTCATGGCTTGGTTTTTGCTCGGACATGCACTGTCAACTGTGGGACCTTAAATAGACAGGTGTGTTTCCTTTCCAAATCATGTCCAATCAATTGAATTTACCACAGGTGGAGTCCAATCTAGTTGTAGAAACATCTCAAGGATGATCAATGGAAACAGGATGCACCTGAGCTCAGTTTCGATTCTCAAAGGGTCTGAATACTTATGTTAAAAAGGTATCTGTTTTTATTAAATGTGATACATTTTCAAAAAACTGTTTTTGCTTTGTCATTATGGGGTATTGTGTGTAGATTGATGAGGGGAAAATCATTTAATACATTTTAGAATAAGGCTGTAAAGTAAAAACATTTTGAAAAAGGGAAAGGGTGGGAATATCTTCTGAAGACACAGTCTGATCTTTCTAGTTCACAGAACCTTTTCCAGACCTCTATAGAACCACTGAAGAGAATCTCTGTAGAACCGCTATTATTTACTGTATGCAGATCATAAGGCTCTGATCAAAAGTAGTGCACTATACAGGGAATATGGTGCTATTTGGGTCACAGACGGTATCTCTACACACAAACCAAAGGAGAGAGAACCGGTTGTCGTTCCACACCCAAAACCCTCTGGATTATAGTTAGACAACACTTTACACCCTAACTCAGACTACTCTGTGAGGCACTCTACTAGAGAGAGCGGGAGGGAGAGCAAGAGACAGAAAGAGGGAGAGAGCGAGGGGAGGGGCTTAGCTGCGCTCCAGACCACACCACTCCATATCCACCATATGCTCCTAACCTGCACTAAGATCTACGGCCCAGCATTTGATTCTCCTATTAAAGTCCACTTAACCCAGCCTGGTTGCTCCAGTATGGGCCTGTAGGGTCTATGCCAAGCGTTGAGAGTGTGAATGTGACACCGTCATTTGGAGCGTGGCTGGAATGATTCTGTTCAGGCTTTAACCAGATGGAGCTAGCTGTTACTGACGGCTGTCTGATTGAAGCTCAGGGGCTGAGTCCAAAATGGCACCCTATTCCCTATATAGTGCACTTCTTTTGAACAGCTCCGTGGCCCCTGTTCAAATGTAGGGCACTATATAGGGAATAGGGTATTTTAGACTCATTCGATGTCTGTTTTTCGTACATCACGTGACAACCGATTGTGTTTTGTAATGTCTAGGATTGCAGTATATCACCAGAACAGGTCTATTGAATGTCTAGAAAGGGTTTGAGGAAGCACAGAGCTTTGACAAAGACAGTGTTGTGGTTTATAAAACCCTTATTAACGGTTACTTTGTGTAAAGTCGTGCTACTGTATGTTCAGTCCACTCACAAAGTATCCGGTCGATCAATAAGCTAGTCTAGAGTCACCAAATCATGTTAATGTATGTCTCCTAATGGTCTGGCTACCCATGATCCAAGTTGTAAATATCTTGTCTGAACAGCCTCGGCTCCAAGCACTGTTCTCCATTATATGTTTGTAATCAATGAAATGAGACGAGATTGAACTGTTTTAGGGCATCACTTTAGTGTGGATTAAAGAGACATTGTTGACAGTGTTACGGTAGAGCATCCATGCTATAGGTGATTAAAGCTACATTGTTGACAGTGTTACGGTAGAGCATCCATGCTATAGGTGATTAAAGAGACATTGTTGACAGTGTTACGGTAGAGCATCCATGCTATAGGTGATTAAAGAGACATTGTTGACAGTGTTACGGTAGAGCATCCATGCTATAGGTGATTAAAGAGACATTGTTGACAGTGTTACGGTAGAGCATCCATGCTATAGGTGATTAAAGATACATTGTTGACAGTGTTACGGTAGAGCATCCATGCTATAGGTGATTAAAGAGACATTGTTGACAGTGTTACGGTAGAGCATCCATGCTATAGGTGATTAAAGCTACATTGTTGTTACAGTACAGTGTTAAAGCTACATTGTTGACAGTGTTAGAGCATCCATGCTATAGGTGATTAAAGAGACATTGTTGACAGTGTTACGGTAGAGCATCCATGCTATAGGTGATTAAAGCTACATTGTTGACAGTGTTACGGTAGAGCATCCATGCTATAGGTGATTAAAGCTACATTGTTGACAGTGTTGACGGTAGAGCATCCATGCTATAGGTGATTAAAGAGACATTGTTGACAGTGTTACGGTAGAGCATCCATGCTATAGGTGATTAAAGAGACATTGTTGACAGTGTTACGGTAGAGCATCCATGCTATAGGTGATTAAAGAGACATTGTTGACAGTGTTACGGTAGAGCATCCATGCTATAGGTGATTAAAGAGACATTGTTGACAGTGTTACGGTAGAGCATCCATGCTATAGGTGATTAAAGCTACATTGTTGACAGTGTTACGGTAGAGCATCCATGCTATAGGTGATTAAAGCTACATTGTTGACAGTGTTACGGTAGAGCATCCATGCTATAGGTGATTAAAGCTACATTGTTGACAGTGTTACGGTAGAGCATCCATGCTATAGGTGATTAAAGAGACATTGTTGACAGTGTTACGGTAGAGCATCCATGCTATAGGTGATTAAAGAGACATTGTTGACAGTGTTACGGTAGAGCATCCATGCTATAGGTGATTAAAGCTACATTGTTGACAGTGTTACGGTAGAGCATCCATGCTATAGGTGATTAAAGCTACATTGTTGACAGTGTTACGGTAGAGCATCCATGCTATAGGTGATTAAAGCGACATTGTTGACAGTGTTACGGTAGAGCATCCATGCTATAGGTGATTAAAGCTACATTGTTGACAGTGTTACGGTAGAGCATCCATGCTATAGGTGATTAAAGCTACATTGTTGACAGTGTTACGGTAGAGCATCCATGCTATAGGTGATTAAAGCTACATTGTTGACAGTGTTACGGTAGAGCATCCATGCTATAGGTGATTAAAGCTACATTGTTGACAGTGTTACGGTAGAGCATCCATGCTATAGGTGATTAAAGCTACATTGTTGACAGTGTTACGGTAGAGCATCCATGCTATAGGTGATTAAAGAGACATTGTTGACAGTGTTACGGTAGAGCATCCATGCTATAGGTGATTAAAGCTACATTGTTGACAGTGTTACGGTAGAGCATCCATGCTATAGGTGATTAAAGAGACATTGTTGACAGTGTTACGGTAGAGCATCCATGCTATAGGTGATTAAAGCTACATTGTTGACAGTGTTACGGTAGAGCATCCATGCTATAGGTGATTAAAGCTACATTGTTGACAGTGTTACGGTAGAGCATCCATGCTATAGGTGATTAAAGAGACATTGTTGACAGTGTTACGGTAGAGCATCCATGCTATAGGTGATTAAAGCTACATTGCTGACATTGTTGACAGTGTTGACGGTAGAGCATCCATGCTATAGGTGATTAAAGAGACATTGTTGACAGTGTTACGGTAGAGCATCCATGCTATAGGTGATTAAAGCTACATTGTTGACAGTGTTACGGTAGAGCATCCATGCTATAGGTGATTAAAGCTGTTACATTGTTGACAGTGTTACGGTAGAGCATCCATGCTATAGGTGATTAAAGCTACATTGTTGACAGTGTTACGGTAGAGCATCCATGCTATAGGTGATTAAAGCTACATTGTTGACAGTGTTACGGTAGAGCATCCATGCTATAGGTGAGGTGATTAAAGAGACATTGTTGACAGTGTTACGGTAGAGCATCCATGCTATAGGTGATTAAAGCTAGTGTTACGGTATCCATGCTATAGGTGATTAAAAAGACATTGTTGACAGTGTTGCGGTAGAGCATCCATGCTATAGGTGATTAAAGCTACATTGTTGACAGTGTTACGGTAGAGCATCCATGCTATAGGTGATTAAAGAGACATTGTTGACAGTGTTACGGTAGAGCATCCATGCTATAGGTGATTAAAGAGACATTGTTGACAGTGTTACGGTAGAGCATCCATGCTATAGGTGATTAAAGCTACATTGGTGAAATCTGTCTGAAAAAGGAATGGAATTAAAATGTTTGGGGGGAGAGAGCCTTTGGTTTCATCACAAATAGCATCCTATTCCCTATATAGTGCACTACTTTTGACCAGGGCCTATAGGGTGCCACTTGGGACAGCCTTTATAAAGTTATTTCCTATCAACAGAAAGTGGATAACACAGAAATGTTTAGACTGTGACCCCAACTCAACATGGCTGGTGTTATGAGTGTAACCATTTGATATGAGACCACTAACACACTGTCTGGTCACACACACACACACACACACACACACACACACACACACACACACACACACACACACACACACACACACACACACACACACACACACACACACACACACACACACACACACACACACACACACACACACACACACACACACACACACACCTCAGCGGAGACTTTAACAGTAATCCTGCTAGGCTCTGATTCTTCGTGCCAAATGGCACCCTATTCCCTACATAGTGCACTATTATTCCCTACATAGTGCATCATAGGTCTCTGGTCAAAAGTACCGCACTACATACGGAATAGGGTGACATTTGGGATGCATTGAGAGAGAGGTCAGCGGAACCACAGAGGGATATCACCCTGCGTATTATCACTGGCCAAGCAATGGCAATCCGGCACACACACACACACACACACACACACACACACACACACACACACACACACACACACACACACACACACACATGCTTTTTAGGGCATCACTTTAATAAAGATTAAAAGAGACATTCTTGACAATGTTACGGTAGAGAACATGGTCACACACACACGCACCGCAGTCCACACACACACACACACACGCAGCGCAGTCCACACACACGCACCGCAGTCCACACACACGCACACACACGCACACACACGCACCGCAGTCCACGCACACACGCACAGATAAATGCACGCACGCGCACACACCCGCACATAGCCAACCAATAATCCACAAATAAGAATCATAGTGAAAACCTGCTGGATTTCATTTCCCTGTGACTGAACGGCCGGGGAACTGATCTCTGTTCAGCTAAAACACTGATGTTCTGCCGGTCTTTCTCACTCCTTCTTCCTTTACAAGTCTGGACAGATTTCAGATTGAAAGGAGGGATGGAGAGACTGATCCTGATTTAGGAGAGAAGGTATTAGGTGTTGATGGTATTATTCACTGAACTGTAGCGTTTCAATAGACACACTGTAGCTACTGGACTCTGTGTCATAGTAAGGAAACGATGTAGGCTACAGGAAACGATGCAGGCTACAGGAAACGATGCAGGCTACAGGAAACGATGCAGGCTACAGGAAACGATGCAGGCTACAGGAAACGATGCAGGCTACAGGAAACGATGCAGGCTACAGGAAACGATGCAGGCTACAGGAAACGATGCAGGCTACAGGAAACGATGCAGGCTACAGGAAACGATGCAGGCTACAGGAAACGATGCAGGCTACAGGAAACGATGCAGGCTACAGGAAACGATGCAGGCTACAGGAAACGATGCAGGCTACAGTGAGTGGTTGCCACAACTTTGGGACGTCCAACTCGGAAGCTCATGTGAACATTTGGGGAATGACGGCCACGCTTATTTTCGAGACATAAAACGCACCATCAACAAAACACTCACCAGACCAAACCTCAATTATCTTCAGGGTGGGAGGTCTTCCTTCCCAGGAAACACAGACAGACAGACAGACAGACAGACAGACAGACAGACAGACAGACAGACGGAGCGATAGAGACACACACACATGCAGACACCCACCTGCATGAGAGAGAGAGCTTGACAGATCAGCCTACCTTCCCAGGAAGCACTTGGGGAATGTGGTGAGCTTGCGTTTCCTGTCCTTGATGAGGTGCCCCTGCTTAGTCATCAGGTGATAGAGCTTCTCTCCTTTCTCTGACACCATCACCCACGTGTCCTGCTCCATCCCCAGCCTCAACGCTAGAGGGAAGGAAAGAGAGAACGAGATAGGAGGCGACAGTCAACATTCAAGCCAAAGGAGTACTGTTTCCTATTGGTACAGATGCGGTCCAATATACTGCCTCCCTTTCATGATTCACTATTTCTTCTAAAATTAGTTCAAATTGAATAACAACTTTTTTGTTTGACTTATAACTGCACAGGACAAAAAAAGACGAAATATCTCAACGGAAATTTAGATTTTTAATTTCAAAGTCAAAAATGCCCTGGACTAAATAATTCAACATTTTACTTAATGTGTTTTTTTATGTGTAATTTATGACACCTGTTGTAAGTAGCAGGTGCCTACAGGGTAAAAACAGCCGTTCAACCGGTTTTGAAAAAGAGAAAACAGAACATTCTGCTCCATTGCACTGTAAAGTGCCAGGGTGCAAATATATTGGAGCACATGTGTATATATATCCAGACATAGAAAGAGCATACTGTCTACCAATCCTTCTAATTTCTCTTCTCACATTAAAGTAGCATATCACACCCTGGTGCTGAAACACTACAGGAGGAGAGGCAGGAGGAGGAGAGGCAGGAGGAGGAAGAGCAGCAGGAGCAGGACGAGGAGTAGGTGGAAAAGCAGGAAGAGAGAGGGAAGGGGGAGGAGGACGAGCAAGAGGATAGAAATAAACTTAACAGAAGACATCTTGTGAAAAATAGTTTAGTTTTATTCATTCTACCTGCAAGTCTAGTTATTGTGCCCTAGTATCTTAGATAGGAGGATATACTGACATCCACAAAGGTTTCCGAAATGGCACACTATTACCGAGAGTGCACATGCACACGCACACGCACACACAGTATCAGATACTATATGACTACTAACTTTTCCTCCTCTCCCTCTCTTTGAGGATAGCCTCCAGCCACTCCTGTTTCTCCTCTGGGGTCTTGGCCATGCACACAAACCACTTGTTCTTGGCTGTGTTGTGGATCTTCCAGCCGTTGTTCACTATGTTCCCGCTGCTGTGGTAATCCGCTGCAAACCAAGAGACACACAACACACTTAGCACGCATCCCAAATATGCACTATTATTATTATTCCCACGTAGTGCACTATTCGTGACCAGAACTGGCACCCTATTCCCTATATTGTGCACTTCTATGGGCCCTGGTTGAAGTAGTGCACTACATAGGGAGTAGGGTGTCATCAGTGATGCAGCCTCAGAGACACACGGCCACAGTCCTTCACTCCTCTTATACCATGGCCCCTCAACTTAAGGGTCCTAAGGGTTGGAGCAATGGCTTCACTTCTGTTGTGGCCCTCTGGTGTCTTATACAAGCTTCTTCTAGCCTGTTTGTTTGAAATAGAGGACTATCCATCTCTCAGCAACTGCATCCATTACAGAATGGGTGTACTTTAGGTGTAAACAGAGCAGAGCGGATCCCTGGTAGGCTGGTAGAGAGCTCCTGGGGTCCAGAGCTAAATGAGATGGACCACATGAAACCGAGCCAATCGATCATCCAATGAAATGTTCCAGAGCAAGAGGGGCCTCCATGATTAGACTGATTACAGGGCGATGGTGGGTTCCACTCAGGAACACGGAATCTGGATTACGGAATCTGGAATGTGGAATCCAGAATGTGGAAAAGGAATCGGTCATCTCCATTGCCATAGTTACATGCGCAGGCTAAAAGGGGTAGCAGCTCATTACTAGTCCATTATCAATCCCACCGTAGGTTCAGGATGAGGCCTTTGGCAGAACCGACAAGAATAACTCAGGTCATTTCACATTAGCTCAATACCAGAGTACTTCCTTTCTGGAATGTCAATAAAACCTGCTTCCTTTGTTCCGTTGACTACTTGAAGGATTTATGACGATTTTCTTTGCACAGTTTGGCAGCACTTTATGCCTATCGACTGCTAGACCTTTTAGCAAGAATGAGCTAATGTCACATCACTCATCCAGAAACAGAGGGAAGGAGAGATTAAATGGAATTTACAAATCCGATCCCGCTCTCCTCCTAGATCCTCTGGAGCACATGTGTGTGACAGAGGCAGAATCCTCTGCTTGTCCGTGTGTGTGTTTGAATCATACTGTTGGTAGCCTTGGCAGGCGTACAGTGGAGAAGACGTACAGCCGCGAATGAGACGTAGATATAGCCCCCCCCCCCGTGTGTGTTTTAATATTTATTTTAGACATGAAATACGCTATGCATTATGTGGGTGGAATGCTGTAACAACACAAGAATAAAAATATTAATAAAAGTCCAATGATGGTAGTGACTGTCCATCACTGCTTATCGCTTAATAACCATCATTTATTCACATTACTTTAATTCAATATTTCAGTTGTTGTGTATATTACCTTTGTTTTATTATTTCATTCCATGTCATCATCTCATCTCTATAGAGCTGCTGCCTATGCTGTCTGACAAAATCACTGTTTTAGTAGTTCTTCAGAGTAAATAAGGCATATTTTTATGACTGTTGAATATCAACAATCAATCAGTTAGATCATGTATTTTCAGATAGAGATAGTTGCTCTCTATATCACCTCGCGGTCAAGCATTCGTCTGTCTCTTCCGCAGCAGGCGTAAAAGAAACAGGCCGGACAAGTAGATTATGGTCATTGTAGTTTATTGCCATGTTTTATGTGGAAAACTATGTAGAATATTGGCCTGTTGGAAACTACAACTCCCTACTACATTGCACAGTTCAAGCTGGATCTGATTTATCTCTAGAGGAACTGTGCAATGTGCGCATTGAGCTCACAGAAGAAAAAATAATTAAATGGAATTCAAATAATTGAACCGACGTCGGTCAATTAGTTGTTTAAAAACTGAAAAATAACCAAAATGTGGGTTAATCGCTCAGCACTATTGTCTGCTATAATTCTGCTTACAGGTCCTTTAGTTCCTTTATCTCAACATTTTGAAACAACACCACACTCTTAGATAAAATGGTTCCAAAAGGGTTCTTCAGCTGTCCCAATAGGAGAACCCTTTTTGGGTCCAGGTAGAACCATTTTGGGATCCAGGTAGAGCCCTCTGTGGAAAGGGTTCTACACTGAACCCAAAACAGTTCTACTTGGAGCCTAAAAAGTTTCTCCTGGAACCAACAAGGGTTCTTCAAGTGGTTCTCCTATGGGGACAGCCGAAGAATCCTTTTAGGTTCTAGAAAGAACCTTTTTTTCTAAGAGTGTAGACTGTGTTATGGCTCTGTGTGCAGTAGACTATAAAATCTAAGTAGGCTGTAAATTAAAACACTCCTCATCCATCACTGATTGACATTTCATACAGTTGGCTGGGAGGGCTTCTAACCCGATCGACTGGTTCGCCATCTGAATTGATTAACTATCAAAATAGGAAATAGAGATCTGAGATCTCAGAGCTTCTGGAAAACAAAAAACCCAAATAAAATAAAAATACATGTTTTATTGTCACATACACCAGATAGTTGGGGTCAGCCATAGTAGTATGGCGCGCCCCTGGAGCAAATTAGGGTCAAGTGCCTTGCTCAAGCGCACAGACAGATTTTTCACCTTGTCGGCTCAGGTATTCAACACAGCAGCCTTTTGGTTATTAGCCCGACGCTCTAACCGCTAGGCTACCTGCCGCCGAATAACAAACACAACCCTAAAGGGTTCTGAATTCCAAATGGTAACCTATTCTCTTTACAGTGCACTACCTTTGACCCGAGCCCTATGTACCCTTCTCAAAATGATTGCACTACGTAGAGAACAGGGTACCATTTAGGATGCACAAAGTATGAAGCAAGAACAGTACAAATGTGTTCTGATCCGTGGAGACAAAATCAATCCATCCAAACAGCAAATTGGGAACAATGAGTTGCCGCACCAAAAAGTGAATTGATTGTCTTCATGAAGAAATACAGATTGTCGGCTGTACATGGAGATAACAAATCCACTTTCGAGAGCAGATATACTGCAATAAAGGTGACTTGCTGTTAGCACAGAGTTTCCTCCCGAGCACTGGATGGTAGCTGGGTTGCATCTCAAATAGGACACTTATCTAGGGGACAGGGTGCCGTTTGAGACACACCCCAAGTGACCCGTTAGCGGTAGAACTCACCTGTTCCGTCATCTACGTTCTCCACCTCCATCACCTCGGTGTTGATTCTTCCTCTGAACAGGTAACGAGGTCCCTCTGTAGCTGCCTTGCTGTTTTTTAAACGCCTGGGGACAACATCGAAGCCAACTTAACATCATCTCGTCACACAAGGCATGGCAACACACAGAAACGGGTAGATACCTGGGCTAACGAACTATACAGGGCCCTTCTGGCTAATGAAACGACACACAGACGGGGAGAGATAGAAAGTAGCTGTTGCTGCTTGAAGTCTCTCGACAAGCCTACGCTAAGGGGAAACCAAGTTGTCAGAGAGAGAGAGAGAGAGAGAGAGAGAAGTGTGGCAGTCCGGTCCCACCTGTTTTTCTTCTTGCAGTAGACCAGCAGGTTGTCGAAGAGGAAGAAGATGCGTTCCTGGATGTTACCAGCTGAGATCTTCAGCAGGACTCCGTGCATCAACATCTCTGTACACGTGTCTGTTATATTGGAACCCTGGGAAGAGACGCACAGTGGTGTCGATACTGTGTAGACTTAGCTACTCGACCAGGCCAGGGGATCCACCCGTTCCGTTGGTCCTTGTCAGTGTTCTGCTGTAATAGTGCGGCGACTGGTGAAATATGTAGCCCGCCACATATTATGCAGTGAATGGTTGATTGTGTGTCCATTATGCGTTGAACTACGTGATCACAGGATTGTGTTTGTCTGGAGGGTTTTGCTTCGTGGCCGCCATGACATAGGACACTACTATGCACTATGCCTAACAGTGTATGCATGCAGTACATAGTCGCTCCTTAGGTAGTTCAATTCACTATGCATGGTCTTTCTCTGAATGCCTTTCCTGGTCTGTCTCTTAAGGGGTCTGTAAAAACACAACACACTTCCTCAGCCTTAGATTGACTGGGGACTTGAAAGAATAGAGCCGTTACTACTGTATAATAACATCCTATCAAGTCCCACCATGTGGATATGTGACTACGTCCCAAATGGCAACCTATTCTCTATACAGTGCACTGCTTTTGACAAGAGCCTATAGCAGTAGTCGTGCACGATGTAGGGAATAGGGTGCGATAAACTCCACGGCCCTTCTCCTTACCTTGTCAACTATGTTGGGAATGATCGACCCTAACGAGCAGAGCCAGACAATATGCTAAACATTTCCTCCTGCTGAGGATATCTCTCTCTCTCTCTCTCTCTCTCTCTCTCTCTCTCTCTCTCTCTCTCTCTCTCTCTCTCTCTCTCTCTCTCTCTCTCTCTCTCTCTCTCTCTCTCTCTCTCTCTCTCTCTCTCTCTCTCTCTCTCTCTCTCTCTCTCTCTCTCTCTCTCTCTCTCTCTCTCTCTCTCTCTCTCTCTCTCTCTCTCTCTCTCTCTCTCTCTCTCTCTCTCTCTCTCTTTTTGACAACTCGCTGGTCCACTACCTCTCTCCTCTTTTCCGTTCCGCTCCCTCCTCCATCTTTCTCAGAGTACTTCTTCCTTGCCCAAGGCCAGATGAGGTGTTGATTTCTAGCAGTGGAGGCCAGCCCAGCTGAATGCCACTGCCACCGGTCCAGACTACACACTAATCCTCAACTTCCTGTCCACTGGAACATCTCCTGTGAGAGAACAGTCCAGGTCTGCTTTCAACATGGCTCCCTATGTAGTGCACTACTTCTGTATTTGTCTCACTTGCTGTGTTCTTTTTCTCTCCCCCTCCTCTCCTCTCCTCTCCTCTCCTCTCCTCTCCCCTCACTCTCTCTTCTCTCCCCTCACTCTCTCTTCTCTCCCCTCACTCTCTCTTCTCTCCCCTCACTCTCTCCAGCCCACAGCTGTTCCATAGAGAGGCTATCGAGTGAGTAGTGGGGCCTGAAGCCTAAACAACACTTCACAGTCCACGGTCTGTTTCATCTAACTCTCATTCCCCTCTTTTAACTGTCAGAGGAGTGCCAGACATAATAAAATAAGAGAAAGCGAGCGAGTGAAAGAGAGGGAGAGAAACAGCATACAGTGCACCTTCAGAATGTATTCACACCCTTTGACTTAATCCACTTTGTGTTACAGCCTAAATATACTTCTCCCCTTGGCCA
The DNA here is from genome assembly GCF_023373465.1 of Oncorhynchus keta. Lineage (NCBI taxonomy): Eukaryota > Metazoa > Chordata > Actinopteri > Salmoniformes > Salmonidae > Oncorhynchus > Oncorhynchus keta. The sequence continues at coordinate 26,333,889 of NC_068424.1, read as the reverse complement.
TCTACCCATAAAACCTCGATAATGACAAAAGTGAAAACATGTTTTCAGAAACTTAAGCAAATTTACTGACAACGAAATACAGAAATATCTAATTTACAATAGTATTCACACTCCTGAGTCAATACTATGTAGAAGCACCTTTGGCAGCGATTACAGCTGTGAGTCTTTCTGGGTAAGCCTTTAAGAGCTTTCCATACATGGATTGTGCTACCATATTTGTCCATTCTTTTCAAAATTCTTCAAGCTCTGTCAAATTGATTGTTGATCATTGCTAGACAAACATTTTCAGGTCTTGCTATAGATTTAAGTAGATTTACACTACCGTTCAAAAGTTTGGGATCACTTAAAATGTCCTTGCTTTTGAAAGAAAAGCTATTTTTTGTCCATTAAAATAGCATCAAATTGATCTAAATACAGTGTAGACATTGTTAATGTTGTAAATTACTATTTTAGCTGAGAACGGCTGTTTTTTATGGAATATCTACATAGGCGTACAGAGAGAGGCCCATTAACAGAAACCATCACTCCTGTGTTCCAATGGCACGTTGTGTTAGATAATCCAAGTTTATCATTTCAAAAGGATAATTGATCATTAGAAAACACTTTTGCAATTATGTTAGCCCAGCTGTAAACTGGCCTTCTTTAGACTAGTTGAGTATCTGGAGCATCAGCATTTGTGGGTTCAACTACAGGCTCAAAATGGCCAGAAACAAATAACTTTCTTCTGAAACTCGTCAGTCTATTCTTGTTCTGAGAAATGAAGGCTATTCCATGCGAGAAATTGACAAGAAACTGAAGATCTCGTATAACGTCGTGTACTACTCCCTTCACAGAACAGCAATAAAAAGAAAATACTAAGATGGGCATAATAACACAGACACTGGACAGAGGAAGATTGGAAAAAAGTGGACAGACAAATCTAAGTTCGAGGTGTTCGGATCACAAAGAAGAACATTTGTGAGACGCAGAAAAAATGAGAATAGGCTGGAGGAGTGCTTGATGCCATCTGTCAAGCATGGTGGAGGCAATGTGATGGTCTGCGGGTGCTTTGGTGGTGGTAACGTGGGATATTTGTACAAGCTAAAAGGCATCTTGAAGTAGGAAGGCTATCACTCCACCCTGTGGATGACGCTTAATTGGAGACAATTTCCTCCTATAACAGGACAATGACCCGAAGCACAGCTCCAAACTATGCAATAACTATTTTTTGGAAGAAGCAGTCAGCTGGTATTCTGTCTATAGTGGAGTGGCCAGCACAGTCACCGGATCTCAACCCTATTGAGCTGTTGTAGGAGCAGCCTGACCATATGTTACGAAAGAAGTGCCCATCAAGCCAATCCAATTTGTGGGAGGTGGTTCAGGAAGCACGGGGTGAAATCTCTTCAGATAACCTCAACAAATTGACAACTAGAATGCCAAAGGTCTGCAAGGCTGTAATTGCTGCAAACGGAGGATTCTTTGATGAAAGCAAAGTTTGAAGGGCACAATTATTATTTCAATTAAAAAATCATTATTTATAACCTTGTCAACATCTTGACAATACTTCCTATTCATTTTGCAACTCATTTCATGTACAGTGGCAAGAACAATTATGTGAACCCTTTGGAATTACCTGGATTTCTGCATAAATTAGTCATAAAATTTGTTCTGATCTTCATCTTCACAATAGACAAACACAGTGTGTTTAAACTAATAACACACAAATTATTGTATTATTATTGTGTATATTGAATATATAATTTAAACATTCACAGTGTAGATTGGGAAAAGTATGTGAACCCATGACTTTTCCAAAAGTTAATTGAGTCAGGAGTCAGCTAACCTGGAGTCCAATCAATGAGATTGGAGATGTTGGTTAGAGCTGCCCTGACATATAAAACAACTCACACAATTTGAGTTTGCTATTCACAAGAAGCATTGCCTGATGTGAACCATGCCTCGAACAAAAGAGCTCCCAGAAGACCTAAGATTAAGAATTGTTGACTTGCATAAAGCTGGAAAGGGTTACAAAAGTATCTCAAAAATCCTTGATGTTCATCAGTAAGACAAATTGTCTATAAATGGAGAAAGTTCAGCACTGTTGCTACTCTCCCTAGGAGTGGCCGCCCTGCGAAGATGACTGCAAGAGCACAGTGCAGAATGCTTGATGAGGTTAAGAAGAATCCTAGAGTGTCAGCTAAAGACTTACAGAACTCTCTGGAACATGCTAACATCTCTGTTGACAAGTCTACGATACGTAAAACACTCAACAAGAATGGTGTTAATGATATTTTTGTTCTATGGAGGGGTGATGGAAAACAGATCCAGGCATTCTATATTTTTCTTAACTCCTTTTCTGATCATTTGAGATTTACTATGCAATCTGGCACATGTCAAATCAGTTTTCTTGATCTTCTGATCATTGTGTGATTTTGTGTGAAGATAATGTTCTATACACTGATCTTTACAGGAAGCCTACTTATCGTAACCGTTTGTTGAGGGCTGATAGTTGTCACCTACTTCCCTTGAAAGATAGTTTGCCCTACAGCCAATTCTGTCGAATCAAAAGAATTTGCAAAAAACTAAATATGGCTGAGACGCAAAGAAAGTTCAAGGAGAGGGGCTACAAGAATGATCAGATTAATATTGGCATTGAGAAAATTCTAAACAAAACGAGACATGACCTTTTTCAAGGTCAGTCTCGCAAAAAGACGCATTCTTGTGTTCTAACTACCCGCTATTCAAAGTGCTCTGAACAAATTAAGGGAATTGTTCACAAACATTGGCACATCCTAAAATCCGATGGTAGTCTCTGTAATGTGCTTTCGGACCTTCCCTTGGTCGTATTCTCGCGGGGCAGAAATCTCAGAGACCAATTGGTAAACTCTGATTTACCACCTCAAGATATTCCTGAACAACGTCTATTTGCGCCCCTACTGGATGGAAATTACAAGTGTAATGGCTGTGCTCAATGCAATGGCACTTATAAATGTAGATCTTTAAAACACCCACAAACAGGGAAATCGATCCCAATCAAAGGTGTTATTACGTGCTCCACTAAGGCAGTTATTTATCTTATAACTTGTCCTTGTGGTAAAAATGATGTGGGTAAAACAAAGCACGTAGCACCATTAGGTGCAAAAACTTTACTTATCCAGTTGCGGCCCACTTTTTGGAGGCAGGCCACTCGATTTCGTCTCTGCGCTATATTGGCATCGAACATGTCACCCTCCCTAGGAGAGGGGGTGACCTTGATAATTTATTGTTAAAACGAGAGGCTGCCTGGATCTTTAATTTAAAGACCCTTGCACCCTTCGGTCTCAACGTAGACTTTGATCTGAAGCCATTCTTGTGATTATTGTGACTTTGCCATTGTAATTGTTTGTAAACTTGTGTAGTTAAATTAATCTATGATTGTATGCTATCCATTTGTTGTTTGTATGCTGTTCTTTGTATGACATTTTAATATTTGATAATTAACCAATGATATTAGGCCACTCTTGGCCATGATTACAGACACCTGTGTCTTTTGACACTATATAAACGAGTCATCCCGTAGTGTTTGTGTTTATACCCTGATGAAGACAGCTTGGCTGTCGAAACATTGGTAATTCAATTTTTGCATCTGAGCTCCTAGAGTGTGCGGCTCTCTTTAATTCTTATTTTCAAGTTTTCTACTCCGCTAGCCAGCACCTCTCCTAAATAGGTGTGCGTTTCTTTTTCTTCTAGATCGTTCATGGGAGGACACCACGGAAGAAGCCACTGCAGAAGTTCGCAAAAGTGCACCTGGGTGTTCCACAGCGCTTCTGGCAAAATATTCTGTGGACAGATGAAACTAAAGTTGAGATGTTTGGAAGGAACACAACACTACGTGTGGAGAAACAAAAGGCACAGCACACCAACTTCAAAACCTCATCCCAACTGTAAAGTTTGGTGGAGGGAGCATCATGGTTTGGGGCTGCTTTGCTACCTCAGGCCCTGGACAGCTTGCTATCATCGTACGGAAAAATGAATTCCCAAGTCTATCAAGAGATCTTGCAGGAGAATGTTAGGCTATCTGCCACGGTATGTTCAATAAAGACGTAATGAAAACGTATAATTGTTTGTGTGTTATTAGTTTAACTAGACTGTGTTTGTCAATTGTTGTGACCTAGATGGAGATCAGATCACATTTCATGACCCATTTATGCAGCAATCCAGGTAATTCCAAAGGGTTCAAAGACTTTTTCTTGCCACTGTATGTTTTCATGGAAAACAAGGACATTTCTAAGTGACCCCAACATTTGAACGGTAGCGTAAGTTAAAACTAACTCTGCTCTCAAACATTCACTATTTTCTTGGTTAGCAACTCCAGTATAGATTTGGCCATGTGTTTTAGGTTACTCTCCTGCTGAAAGGTGAATTAATCTCCCAGTGTCTGGTATAAAGCAGACTGAACCAAGTTTCCTCTAGGATTTTGACTGTGCTTAGCTCCATTTAATTTATTTTTGTATCCTGAAAAACTCCCTAGTCCTGAACTATTAAAAGCATACCCATAACATGATCCAGCCACCACCATGCTTGAAAATATGGAGAGTGGTACTCAGTGATGTGGTGTATTGGATTTGCCCCAAACATAACACTTTGTATTCAAGACCAAGTTAATTGCTTTGCCACATTTTTTTGCAGTGTTACTTTAGTGCCTTGTTGCAAACAGGATGCATATTTTGAAATGTTTTTATTCTGCACAGCCTTCCTTCTTTTCACTCTGTCAATTAGGTTAGTATTGTGGAGTAACTACGTTGTTGATCCACCCTCAGTTTGCTCCCATCACGGCCATTAAACTCTCTGTAACCATTGGCCTCATGGTGAAATCCCTGAGCACATTCTTTCCTCTCCGGTAACTTTTAGGATCTTTGTAGTGACTGGGTGTATTGATACACCATCCAAAGTGTAATTAATAACTTCACCATGCTCAAAGGGATATTCAATGTCTGCTTTAAGTTTTCGGGTTTTGGACATAACTATTACCACTTCCAAACTGAGACCCAAGAGACCGGGTGACACAGCACAGACATAGAAGCCTTGACCAATGGGCAATGATCGTCGTGGCAACCGCTGGCAGCCATCGCTCTGTTGACCACTGTGGTCCCTCGCCCTGTCCTGTCTGTGTCCCAAATGGCACCCTCTCTCTATATAGTGCATTACTTTTGACCAGACCTCTATGGGAATCCCTATAGGGCCCTGATCAAAAGTAGTGCACTACATAGGGAGTCGGGTGCTATTTGGGACGTAACTTAACTCTCTCTCCCACGGCAGGGTCGGTGAACCTGGCTGCCATGGTGACCCAAGGGCACACAGATGCAAAGAAGGTTCTACACTAACGAGCTATCAGCCGCGACCTGGAAGCGACAGAGGAAAAACTGACTGAGGCCGTTCAGCTGGCCCTTCCTCCCTCTCTCCATTCTTCAAACACCCACACATAGAAATACAAGACATTTCTCTCCTTCTCTCTGTTCTCCCTTTTCCTTCATCTGCCTTTGTCTTTGGTCTCTCTCCATTTCTCCCCTCACCCTCTATTTCTCAATCTGCTCCCCCCTCTCTTTTGCTCTGTCTCTCCCTCTGCTTTTCAGTTTTTTTCTCTCCTAGGCCCGTCTTATAGAGAACAGTGTCTGGCTTGTAGAGTAGTGACCTGTTCCAGAATTACCTAATGTTTATAATTAATAAAAGCTATTGAGGAAACCACAGAACAGCTCTAAGACCATGGCGTGCAAACGTCATGCTACTCCACCCTTTTCCTGAAACATATTACACTTGTGTGTGTGTGTGTGTGTGTGTGTGTGTCGCTATTTTCCCAATTTGCAGTAACACTCTGACAAATAGCCATTGACGAACCAGAACCTCTAAAGGCTAAACCAGACACTTGGATTCTCTTCCAAGAGGTCAGTCTGTGCTTAACAAAAATTCTGTTGTGTTAAAGACAGAAGAGATTGTCCTAGAACACCATGTCCAACAAACAGTTTGAGTCTCATCAAGTTCACTTCCTTTCAGTCTTTCAGTGCGAGTGCGTCCCAAATGGCACCCTATTCCCTATATAGTGCGCTTCTGGTCAAAAGTAGTGCGCTCTAAGAGAGAATAGGGTGCCATTTGGGACTTATGTAGAGGTTTGTATGACAAAATTACCCCGGCCACAAACGTAAATGTTTAGAATGTCCCTCTCCTGCTAAATCGGTTTAACAGGGCAGAAAGATTAAGCCCGTGTCAAAATGTGTCTGCATCCGTCCACAAAAGAGAAAAACTAAATGAATCTGAGTCACGATCATTTTATTTCAGGCTGCGTCTGTCTTTTATAAGAAGACATTCCAGTTACATTTTCCTCATAAAATATTATCCAACTGTTTCTGATTCTGTGGTGTGTTTTGTTGTGACCCAGGGCTTAGTTTCCGAATGGCACCCTATCCCTACATAGTGCAGTACGTTTGACCAGAGCCCAATGGGAATCCCTTTGGGGCCTGGTCAAAAGTAGTGCACTATAACGAGAAGAGGGTGCCATTTGTGATGCAACCCGGAAAGCCTGGCAGGCCTACATGCACAGTTGACACTAACAATACACCCTGTTGTCAACAAGTCCCGTAAAACAACACAGAGGCACGGAGCTGACCTCTCTGGACAGATCTGGAAAATCTAGAACCCTTTTCATCATAACAGATCAAAACCACAGCACAGTCATCTTTATCATAACAGATCAAAACCACAGCACAGCCATCTTTATCATAACAGATCAAAACCACAGCACAGCCATCTTTATCATAACTGATCAAAACCACAGCACAGCCATCTTTATCATAACTGATCAAAACCACAGCACAGCCATCTTTGTCATAACTGATCAAAACCACAGCACAGCCATCTTTATCATAACTGATCAAAACCACAGCCCAGCCATCTTTATCATAACTGATCAAAACCGTGGCCATCTTTATCATAACTGATCAAAACCACAACCATCTTTATCATAACTGATCAAAACCACAGCCCAGCCATCTTTATCATAACCGATCAAAACCGCAGCCCAGCCATCTTTATCATAACTGATCAAAACCACAGCCATCTTTATCATAACCGATCAAAACCACAGCCCAGCCATCTTTATCATAACTGATCAAAACCGCAGCCCAGCCATCTTTATCATAACCAATCAAAACCACAGCACAGCAATCTTATCATAACCAATCAAAACCACAGCACAGCCATCTTTATCATAACCGATCAAAACCACAGCACAGCCATCTTTATCATAACTGATCAAAACCACAGCCCAGCCATCTTTATCATAACCAATCAAAACCACAGCACAGCCATCTTATCATAACCAATCAAAACCACAGCACAGCCATCTTTATCATAACACATCAAAACCACAGCACAGCAATCTTTATCATAACTGATCAAAACCACAGCACAGCAATCTTTATCATAACTGATTAAAACCACAGCACAGCCATCTTTATCATAACTGATCAAAACCACAGCACAGCCATCTTATCATAACCAATCAAAACCACAGCACAGCCATCTTTATCATAACCAATCAAAACCACAGCACAGCCATCTTATCATAACCAAACAAAACCACAGCACAGCCATCTTTATCATAACACATCAAAACCACAGCACAGCAATCTTTATCATAACTGATCAAAACCACAGCCCAGCCATCTTTATCATAACCAATCAAAACCACAGCACAGCCATCTTTATCATAACTGATCAAAACCACAGCACAGCCATCTTTATCATAACTGATCAAAACCACAGCACAGCCATCTTTATCATAACTGATCAAAACCACAGCACAGCCATCTTTATCATAACTGATCAAAACTACAGCACAGCCATCTTTATCATAACTGATCAAAACCACAGCACAGCCATCTTTATCATAACAGATCAAAACCACAGCACAGCCATCTTTATCATAACTGATCAAAACCACAGCACAGCCATCTTTATCATAACTGATCAAAACCACAGCACAGCCATCTTTATCATAACTGATCAAAACCACAGCACAGCCATCTTTATCATAACTGATCAAAACCACAGCACAGCCATCTTTATCATAACAGATCAAAACCACAGCACAGCCATCTTTATCATAACTGATCAAAACCACAGCACAGCCATCTTTATCATAACAGATCAAAACCACAGCACAGCCATCTTTATCATAACTGATCAAAACCACAGCACAGCCATCTTTATCATAACAGATCAAAACCACAGCACAGCCATCTTTATCATAACAGATCAAAACCACAGCACAGCCATCTTTATCATAACTGATCAAAACTACAGCACAGCCATCTTTATCATAACTGATCAAAACCACAGCACAGCCATCTTTATCATAACTGATCAAAACCACAGCACAGCAATCTTTATCATAACTGATCAAAACCACAGCCCAGCCATCTTTATCATAACCAATCAAAACCACAGCACAGCCATCTTTATCATAACTGATCAAAACCACAGCACAGCCATCTTTATCATAACTGATCAAAACCACAGCACAGCCATCTTTATCATAACTGATCAAAACCACAGCACAGCCATCTTTATCATAACTGATCAAAACTACAGCACAGCCATCTTTATCATAACTGATCAAAACCACAGCACAGCCATCTTTATCATAACAGATCAAAACCACAGCACAGCCATCTTTATCATAACTGATCAAAACCACAGCACAGCCATCTTTATCATAACTGATCAAAACCACAGCACAGCCATCTTTATCATAACTGATCAAAACCACAGCACAGCCATCTTTATCATAACTGATCAAAACCACAGCACAGCCATCTTTATCATAACAGATCAAAACCACAGCACAGCCATCTTTATCATAACTGATCAAAACCACAGCACAGCCATCTTTATCATAACAGATCAAAACCACAGCACAGCCATCTTTATCATAACTGATCAAAACCACAGCACAGCCATCTTTATCATAACAGATCAAAACCACAGCACAGCCATCTTTATCATAACAGATCAAAACCACAGCACAGCCATCTTTATCATAACTGATCAAAACCACAGCACAGCCATCTTTATCATAACTGATCAAAACCACAGCACAGCCATCTTTATCATAACTGATCAAAACCACAGCACAGCCATCTTTATCATAACTGATCAAAACCACAGCACAGCCATCTTTATCATAACTGATCAAAACCACAGCCCAGCCATCTTTATCATAACTGATCAAAACCACAGCACAGCCATCTTTATCATAACAGATCAAAACCACAGCACAGATGATCAAAATCATGGTAATGAAAACATGACTCTTCAAAATGAAGCTGACTCTCTGACAAGGGCCTAGTGTTGTTAAGAAGCCTTCTTTCAGCACTGGATGATCCATGTCTTGGGCACTCTCTGTGACTCTCCGTGACTCTCTGTGACTCTCCGTGACTCTCCGTGACTCTCCGTGACTCTCTGTGACTCTCTGTGACTCTCTGTGACTCTCCGTGACTCTGAATGTATCCCTAATTGCATCCCTATTCCTCATAAAGCGCACTTCTTTTGACCAGAGCCCTGGTCATCACCTGTCATTATAAAGGTACACACACCACTGTGTATTATACACTATATTGTAAGGGCTGTATTTGCTGGTGTCTAACCCACCTCCCAGCTCTCAATGTGGGACAGGCACTCCTCTTTACTTTCTCCAGTATAACACAGTATGATGGGGATCATGTTTAATAATGATTAGGATCATGTTTGAGATGATAATGTCTCACCTCCCATCCATCTAGATGGTTGGTAGAGCAAGGCTCCAGGATAGTGGGTTCAATTCCCGGACCACCCAAACGTAGAAAATGTACGCATCGCTTTGGATAAAAACGTCTGCTAAATGGCATATATTATATACCTGTATATTGTGTACTATATAGTATATTGTTTTATAGTGTACATGTGAACCTACCTCCCATCCCTCGATGTGGGACTGCCACTCCTCCAGCACCTCTAGCTTCTCCATCTGTCTCTTGGCCTCGTTGATGGAGGAACATACAGCCTTCATGACCTGCAGAGACTCCAGCACCAGGGAGTAGTCATTGTGTTTCTTAGGAGTCCTCTTTAGCAGCTCCTACACACACACACGTACGCAGGCACGCACAAAGACATGCGCGCACACACACACCCACACACACAGATCAGCACAGGCAAATGTGAAAAGCCTGGTCAGGACAGATATTAAAAGCCTGGTCAGGACAGATATTAAAAGCCTGGTCAGGACAGATATTAAAAGCCTGGTGAGGACAGATATTAAAAGCCTGGTCAGGACAGATATTAAAAGCCTGGTCAGGACAGATATTAAAAGCCTGGTCAGGACAGATATTAAAAGCCTGGTGAGGACAGATATTAAAAGGTTAACCCTTTTTATATTTCAAAAAAGATTTGGGAAACATGCAGCAACAACAACTTTCCCCTAGTACATGTGCCCACTCACTCTCCCTCCCTTCCGCTGAACAGTCCTCTTTGATTTACAGTACATAACAGACTAATATCCCAGGAGAGAGAGACACAGAGAGAGAGAGAGAGAGAGACAGAGAGAGGGGGAGAGAGACAGAGAGACAGAGAGAGAGACAGAGAGAGAGAGAGAGAGAGAGAGAGAGAGAGAGTGAGAAAGTGAGAGACAGAGAGAGAGAGACAGTGAGAGAGAGAGAGAGAGAGACAGTCAGAGAGTCAGAGAGTCAGACAGTCAGAGAGTCAGAGAGTCAGAGAGTCAGAGAGTCAGAGAGTGAGGGCAGGCAACAGTAGCTATACGTAACAGTTAGATAGACTGGTGGGTCGGCAGGCTACTAGTGATGGGAAGTTTGGCTCTTTTTACTGACTCTGACCTTTTTTGATCCGTTCAGTCAAAAGAACGACTCTTTCGACTCCTTTCGCTAATTTGAGTCAGTAAAGTAATTTGTGATTGCTAGGCATACACATATGATTATTTATTGATACCTTTGAAACGAGGTCTAGCTGCGACCACAACCGGACTACATTGTGAACAGAATGCAATGGCTTGACTGCCTCAAGGGAGATTTGCCCAATGGGCTGTCAATCGTTCACGGACTGCAGCAGCCGCCCAAACGATTCATTCGAGTGTTGAGGCTGTGTATGTTTTGCTTCTACCAAGCTGTGTCCAACATAACATTCAATTGATTGCAGTCATTCTTGCACCATGTGATCAATTACCAGTTCTACACATATCTTTTTGTCCTCTATTCTGCCTGCAGCGTGATCTATTCTGCCTGCGCGCACCTGATAGACATTTGTTGGTCGGAGGATGTCTCCCCGGAGGAGCTCATATTACTCCAGCTGTAGAACTCCTTGCAGGCGTCTTCCGAGTGGCGCAGCAGTCTAAGGCACTGCATCGCAGTGCTAGAGGCGTCACTACAGATCCGGGTTAGATCCCGGGCTGTGTCGCAGCCGGCCGTGACATGGAGACCCATGAAGCGGCGCATTATTGGCCCAGCATCGTCCGGGTTATGTGGGAGGGTTTGGCTGGCTGGGATGTCCTTGTCCCATCGCGCTGTAGCGAATCCTTGTGGCGGCCAGGAGCAATGCACGCTGACACGGTCAGCCAGGTGTACAGTGTTTCCTCCGACACGTTGGTGTGGCTGGCTTCTGGGTTAAGCGAGCAGTGTGTCAAGAAGCGGTGCGGCTTGGCGGGGTCGTGTTTCGGAGGACGCATGGCTCTCGATGTTTGCCTCTCCCGAGTCCATACGGGAGTTGCAGCGATGAGACAAGACTGTAACTACCAATTGGATACCACGAAATTGGGGAGAAAAAGGTTCAAAAAGTACCTAAAAAAGTATGAAGATATCATTTGAAATAAAAATAAAAATCATTGCAGCCAGCAAAATCTAAACAAGTAAAATGAACGAGTCATTCGGGAAAAACGAATCATAACTCGAGTCAGTAAAAAGAGTCATTCAAGAAGAACGAATCGTTTGCAAACTGCACATCACTACCGGCTATTGCATGACCCAGTCTGGTGGAGGAGATGGAAATCTGTCTAGTCTAAACACAGTCCTGGCCTGTCAGATACTGACGGCTGTTTAGATATAGGGTCTCTGGATAGTTTCTACTGTATAACCAGCGATCTTTATCGCTGCTATTTACACAGGGAGACTGAGGTTGAATCCCAAATAGCACCCTATTCCCGATGTAAGGCGGCCACTACTTTTGACCAGGGCCCATAGGGATGTAGCGCACCACATAGGGAATAAGGCGCCATTTCAGATGCAGCCTGAGAGAGAACGCCTGGGCAGTTCCAGCTGTAAGACTTCAAATGACAGAGAATCAGATTACGCCTGAGATTATTGCTACATCTACCATCTAGGTTCTCATGCCGGTGGCTGTTTAGATTACACTCGGTGTGCATTCATAGATCTAAACTAGATTCATGAAGTTCCACAGCGCAGGACGCTAACAGCGTTTCAAACAGAGTTTTGTTTCACCCACACTTTTAACGTGGGCTAAGGTAAACATCGACTATGAAGACGGGAGTATGACTGAGGTGTGTTAAAGGGCCGAGTCTGGGGATTGTGGATTTGTAGGAGTCCGGGGTAGTGGCATGTGCTGTTAAGGCTGGCCTGCCTAATACTGTCTGCCTGTTGTCAGAGAGAAGGAGAGACCGTGTGTGTGTGTGTGTGTGCGCAGGACGTGACAACCAAGCGTTCATATAGAGGGAGGCTTAGATGAATAAGACAGGACAGCTCTGATCCAGATAGGGCCATACAGGACTTACCCTGAGCAGCAGTGGATACTTGCAGATCCTCTGAATGGGAGCGACCAGGTAGCCCTCCAATGGAACCTCTGTATTCTTCCTGCCCCCCAGCAACATACAGTTCTAACAGGAGCAAAGGAGACGATGTGGACATTAGTATCAGTCACCTGTTCACCTCCCCTCCGTTTGCCTTCTTTTAAACGATCAACGGGGCCATAGGCCAGGGTTGAGGGGAGGTTACAGGGTACATTTACATTTACATTTAAGTCATTTAGCAGACGCTCTTATCCAGAGCGACTTACAAATTGGTGCATTCACCTTATGACATCCAGTGGAACAGCCACTTTACAATAGTGCATCTAAATCTTTTAAGGGGGGAGTGAGAAGGATTACTTTATCCTATCCTAGGTATTCCTTAAAGAGGTGGGGTTTCAGGTGTCTCCGGAAGGTGGTGATTGACTCCGCTGTCCTGGCGTCGTGAGGGAGTGTGTTCCACCATTGGGGAGCCAGAGCAGCGAACAGTTTTGACTGGGCTGAGCGGGAACTGTACTTCCTCAGTGGTAGGGAGGCGAGCAGGCCAGAGGTGGATGAACGCAGTGCCCTTGTTTGGGTGTAGGGCCTGATCAGAGCCTGGAGGTACTGAGGTGCCGTTCCCCTCACAGCTCCGTAGGCAAGCACCATGGTCTTGTAGCGGATGCGAGCTTCAACTGGAAGCCAGTGGAGAGAGCGGAGGAGCGGGGTGACGTGAGAGAACTTGGGAAGGTTGAACACCAGACGGGCTGCGGCGTTCTGGATGAGTTGTAGGGTTTAATGGCACAGGCAGGGAGCCCAGCCAACAGCGAGTTGCAGTAATCCAGACGGGAGATGACAAGTGCCTGGATTAGGACCTGCGCCGCTTCCTGTGTGAGGCAGGGTCGTACTCTGCGGATGTTGTAGAGCATGAACCTACAGGAACGGGCCACCGCCTTGATGTTAGTTGAGAACGACAGGGTGTTGTCCAGGATCACGCCAAGGTTCTTAGCGCTCTGGGAGGAGGACACAATGGAGTTGTCAACCGTGATGGCGAGATCATGGAACGGGCAGTCCTTCCCGGGAGGAAGAGCAGCTCCGTCTTGCCGAGGTTCAGCTTGAGATGGTGATCCGTCATCCACACTGATATGTCTGCCAGACATGCAGATATGCGATTCACCACCTGGTCATCCTCCAGGGGTTGAGGGAGGTTAGGGGTAACCTCCAGGAGTTGAGGGGAGGTTACAGGGTAACCTCCAGGGGTTGAGGGGAGGTTACAGGGTAATCTCCAGGGGTTGAGGGGAGGTTACAGGGTAACCTCCAGGGGTTGAGGGGAGGTTAGGGGGTAACCTCCAGGGGTTGAGTGGAGGTTAGGGGGTAACCTCAAGGGGTTGAGGGGAGGTTAGGGGGTAACCTCCAGGGGTTGAGGGGAGGTTACAGGGTAACCTCCAGGGGTTGAGGGGAGGTTAGGGGGTAACCTCCAGGGGTTGAGGGGAGGTTACAGGGTAACCTCCAGGGGTTGAGGGGAGGTTAGGGGGTAACCTCCAGGGGTTGAGGGGAGGTTACAGGGGAACCTCCAGGGGTTGAGGGGAGGTTACAGGGGAACCTCCAGGGGTTGAGGGGAGGTTACAGGGGAACCTCCAGGGGTTGAGGGGAGGTTACAGGGTAACCTCCAGGGGTTGAGGGGAGGTTACAGGGGAACCTCCAGGGGTTGAGGGGAGGTTAGGGGGTAACCTCCAGGGGTTGAGGGGAGGTTAGGGGGTAACCTCCAGGGGTTGGGGGTAACCTACAGGGGTTGAGGGGAGGTTACAGGGTAATCTCCAGGGGTTGAGGGGAGGTTAGGGGGTAACCTACAGGGGTTGGGTGGGTTGGGGGGTAACCTACAGGGGTTGGGGGGAGGTTAGGGGGTAACCTACAGGGGTTGGGGGGTAACCTACAGGGGTTGAGGGAGGTTAGGGGTAACCTACAGGGGTTGAGGGGAGGTTAGGGGGTAACCTCCAGGGGTTGAGGGGAGGTTAGGGGGTAACTTTTAGGGGTTGAGGGGAGGTTAGGGGTAACTTTTAGGGGTTGAGGGGAGGTTAGGGTTAACCTACCGGGTTTGAGGGGAGGTTACAGGGTAATCTCCAGGGGTTGAGGGGAGGTTACAGGGTTATCTCCAGGGGGGGTTGGGGGGTAACCTACAGGGGTTGAGGGGAGGTTAGGGGGTAACCTACAGGGGTTGGGGGGTAACCTACAGGGGTTGAGGGGAGGTTAGGGGGTAACCTCTAGGGGTTGAGGGGAGGTTAGGGGGTAACCTACAGGGGTTGAGGGGAGGTTACAGGGTAATCTCCAGGGGTTGAGGGGAGGTTACAGGGTAATATCCAGGGGTTGAGGGGAGGTTAGGGGGTAACCTACAGGGGTTGGGTGGGTTGGGGGGTAACCTACAGGGGTTGGGGGTTAACCTACAGGGGTTGAGGGGCGGTTAGGGGGTAACCTACAGGGGTTGAGGGGAGGTTATGGGTAACCTACCGGGGTTGAGGGGAGGTTAGAGGGTAACCTACAGGGGTTGGGGGGGTAACCTACAGGGGTTGAGGGGAGGTTAGGGGGTAACCTACAGGGGTTGAGGGGAGGTTAGGGGGTAACCTACAGGGGTTGAGGGGAGATTAGGGGGTAACCTACAGGGGTTGAGGGGAGGTTACAGGGTAATCTCCAGGGGTTGGGGGGAGGTTAGGGGGTAACCTACAGGGGTTGGGGGGAGGTTAGAGGGTAACCTATAGGGGTTGAGGGGAGGTTAGGGGGTAACCTACAGGGGTTGAGGGGGGGTTGGGGGGTTACCTCATTCTCTTTCGTTAATGGTTGTGAAATAGTGTTAAATTACATCCTTCTCACTACATAAAACACTGGACAGGCTTTCAGTCAGTGGGCCCTCCAGTAGGGCAAAGGTTGACTGGAGTTCTGGAGGTTAGGAGGGCAAGCCAAGGCTTTTAAGCCCAGAGTGGACTGGAGGTCAGGGGGGTAACCCAAGTACTATGAGCCTAGGGTTGGATGGAGGTTATGAGGGTAACACGACCCTCACAGGGCTGATGCAAGCAGCCAGGAAGGTCCCGCCGAAGCCAAGACCATAAAACCTCCATTAAATCGCATTCAATTAAGACCACTCTAACCCCGCTGAGACACACACACCCTCTCCCTGCTGGGTTCAAAAACCACGCTCAATCATATAGAGCTCCCCTTCCACTTACAGCCGAGATGTGTGTACTTCTCATATGATCAACTACCAGAAATAGCCCTCTACAATACCACAACATGACTCTGCAGATGTATGTGATTGAAGCTAATGTGTTTTATTTTAGATAGAGTATCTTCCCGAAGGTGGACTCTGCTGTAGGTCCCAGGGTTTTATAGAGCTCTTGTAACAGGAGTGAATGTATGGAGTGATACGGTTGTGAAAGACTGGAGGGGTGAGAAGGAGTAGCATTACATTACCCATAAAGCCCGGAGGGATATGTGTATAGCATGGAGAACAACCTTAAACAGCACACACTGAGTTAAATGAGAGGCCGGAAAGATCACACACACAGACACACACGGTTCCTCACCAGTAAGCATGTTCTGACGGTCCTGATTTTGTTGAGTTCCAGCAGCAATCTCTGCGCTTTCTCATGGTTCCCACAGTACTCATCATAGATCTGAAAACCACTCCTCTGGAGAGAGAGAGAGAGAGAGATAGAGAGAGAGAGAAAAAAGACAGAGAGACAGAGAAAGGGAGTGAGAGAGAGGACATCCTGTCATCTATCTTGAAGCCACATGTATGCGTCGTGACAAACATGCTCGTAACACCCCAGTCATTCTCTCTGAGGGATACTGCAAAGAGACATGGCCTATAAATCATCATCACAACCAAACAGCCCAGTCTACACCTACTCAGATCAAACCTCGATGGGTTCTCATACTAAACCAAAATGAATGGAGGGCCACATCCTAACTTCTGATCAATGCGCATAAATAGATGCCCTATGGCAGGGGTACTCTTACACTACGAGGTCCGGAGCCTGCTGGTTTTCTGTTCTACCTGATAATTCATTGCAAACAAGTAAATCAGTCCTTGATTAAGAGGGGAACGATGAAAACATACAGTGGAACTGGCTTCAAGGTCCTGAGTTGAGTTTGAGGCCCCATTGGCATCCTATTGCCTAAATAATCTTCAGATCGACGGCATAAATCAGACTAGAGGTCTTCACGGATCCACCTGTACCCGAATGCCTGAGACACGGTCCGGGGCCCGAGCGGGTCGGGATCCAGAATTCACAATTGTCATTGGTCTCAGATATGTGTAATTTTAACTGACTTATCACGAAGGGCTCGTACGGATCTGAACGCGACCGCTGCAGTAGAGCGAGAGAGACATTTTATCACTCCTGCTACCGCTCCTGCTTCTCACCAGAGTGGAGCGTGTAGCTTGTTGTTGACCAATCATAGGTCATCAAAGTGGCAGGAGGCTACAGTCATAGAGCCTTTCTCTGTGTGGAGCAAAAGTTAGGAGATATCTAAAAAATCTAAATGGAAGACGAAATTAAAATGAAAGAATTAAAAAGTTAAAAGGAGAAGGATAGGTTACAATGACCAGGAGCGAACAGGTGGGCTGCTACTTAACATACTGAATGGAGTTGTTGTTATGTGTAAACTGTAGGATGAGAAAGCACACGCACTGCAGCCTCAGTTAGCCTAGCTAGCTAACGTTGGCTAGCTTAACTAGCTTCTGCAGGTTTGATGCAGTCAAGAGAGGTATGATGTAATCATGTTTGATGATAAACATCCTAACTATGACAGCTATTAGTTGACTAAAGCGCGAGTTGGCTTGGTTCCCCAGGCGCCAATGACGTGGATGTCGATAAAGGCAGCCCTCCGCACCCCTCTGATCCAGAGGTTAAATGTGGAAGACACATTTCAGTTGTACAACTGACTAGGTATCCCTCTTTCCCTTTCCCCTTGGTTGCTGTCTCTTGTCTCTCCCTCCCTCCTCCCTGCTCACCCTGTGACTTGCTCACAGCAAGGCCCCTCCCCGCCTGCTAGAGCGGGACCTCTCTCCCTCCATCAGCTCCGGTTAATAAAAGTAGCTTAAAAAATATATATTTTCTGCTGCTTCCCTCACCCAGATCGGACCCGGGTCTAGATCCAACCAGGTCTATATGGATCGGGTCTAGATCCAACCAGGTCTATATGGATCGGGTCTAGATCCAACCAGGTCTATATGGATCGGGTCTAGAAACAACCAGGTCTATATGGATCGGGTCTAGATCCAACCAGGTCTATATGGATCGGGTCTAGATCCAACCAGGTCTATATGGATCGGGTCTAGATCCAACCAGGTCTATATGGATCGGGTCTAGATCCAACCAGGTCTATATGGATCGGGTCTAGATCCAACCAGGTCTATATGGAACGGTCTAGTTATCTTTGGGTCCATTCGGAAGGGGTCTCTATATAAAGAAAAAAAATTGATGCATATCGGGTCCGGGTCAGAAAGCCCCAGGTCCATTTCGGAACGGGTCCAACTTTTTGGACTCGTGAAGACCTCTTGTGCAGACCTCAAGAAAGGATTCAACCAATGGTGAGGATAGAACCAGCTTTGACAAGCAGGGTGTTAAGACCATGTTGAAATCAAAAACAGTTTTTCATAACTTATTCCATATTGGAACGATTAGAGCTGAGATTCTACTATGAGAACCCGCTCCCACTCAGATCCCACCAGGGTTTTCCCCTCAGCTGAAGTAGAGAGAGATTTCACAATTCCTCTCTTTCTAGGAACTCTGTCTTACAGCAAGATACCTCAATCACTGAGGAGAAGGAAAGTGAGTGAGAGAGACAGAGAGAATTTGTCTGGGGCTCGAAGGGAGAGAGAAGTCACCGAACAATGGACAAAGTTTCTTTGAAATAGGTGTAATCAGCTCGAGAGAGAGAACAGACCACAGTAGCCTCCCTGCTGGGTAGTCTGACACAAGATCATCAGCCATGGTCATGTGAGCGACCACAGAGTCATGCAGGTTAGACTCTAAATGACTGGACTTTCACAAAACAGCCATGAGGGTGATTTCTAAAGACCATTGCTTATACCATTGACACCACATGGGTTGAGTCTGTAATGGCACCCTATTCCCTATATAGAGAGTAGACCCAGATAGCTCTGGTTAAAAGTGGTGCACTATATAGGGAACAGGGTGCCATTTGGAAGGTACACAAGGTCATAGGGGTGGCAGGTAGCCTAGCGTCGGGCCAGTAACCGAAAGGTGGCTGGTTCGAATCCCCAAGCCGACAACGTGAAGAAAATGTGCCGATGTACCACTGAGCAAGGCGATCAACCCTAATTGCTCCTGTAAGTCGCTCTAATTAAATGTAAAACAAATACATATTTACAGTTGAAGTCGGAAGTTTACATACACCTCAGCCAAATACATTTAAACTCCGTTTTTCACAATTCCTGACATTTAATCCAAGTACAAATTCCCTATTTTATGTCAGTTAGGATCACCACTTTATTTTAAGAATGTAAAATGTCAATAATAGTAGAGAATTATTTATTTCCGCTTTTATTTATTTCATCACATTCCCAGTGGGTCAGAGGTTTACATACACTCAATTAGTATTTGGTAGCATTGCCTTTAAATGGTTTAACGTCGGTCAAACATTTCAGGTAGCCTTCCACAAGCTTCCCACAATAAGTTGGGTGAATTTTGTCCCATTCCTCCTGACAGAGCTGGTGTAACTGAGTCAGATTTGTAGGCCTCCTTGCTCGCACACGCTTTTTCAGTTCTGCCCACAAATTTTCTATAGGATTGAGGTCAGGGCTTTGTGATGGCAACTCCAATACCTTGACCTTGTTGTCCTTAAGCCATTTTGCCTCAACTTTGGAAGTATGCTTGGGGTCATTGTCAATTTGGAAGACCCATTTGCGACCAAGCTTTAACTTATATATCCACATAATTTGCCTGCCTCATGATGCCATCTAGTTTGTGAAGTGCTCCAGTCCCTCCTGCAGTAAAGCACCCTCGCAACATGATGCTGCCACCCCCGTGCTTCACAGTTGGGATGGTGTTCTTCGGCTTGCAAGCCTCCCCCTTTCTCCTCCAAACATAACAATGGTCATTATGGCCAAACAGTTCTATTTTTGTTTCATCAGACCAGAGGACATTTCTCCAAAAAGTATGATCTTTGTCCCCATGTACAGTATGGTGGTTTTGGAGCAGAGGCTTCTTCCTTGCTGAGCAGCATTTCAGGTTATGTCTATATATGACTTGTTTTACTGTGGATATAGATGCTTTTGTACCGGTTTCCTCCAGTATCTTCACAGGGTCCTTTGCTGTTGTTCTGGGATTGATTTGCACTTTTCTCACCAAAGTACATTCATCTCTAGGAGCGGTATGACGGCTGCGTGGTCCCATGGTGTTTATACTTGCGTACTATTGTTTGTACAGATGAATGTGGAACCTTCAGGCGTTAGGAAATTGCTCTCAAGGATGAACCAGACTGGTGGAGGTCTACAATTATTTTTCTGAGGCTGATTTCTTTTGATTTTCCCATGATGCCAAGCAAAGAGGCACTGAGTTTGAAGGTAGGCCTTGAAATACATCCACAGGTACACCTCCAATTGACTCAAATGATGTCACTATCAGAAGCGTCTAAAGCCATGACATAATTTTCTGGAATTTGCCAAGCTGTTTAAAGACACAGTCAACTTAGTGTATGTAAACTTCTGACCCACTGGAATTGTGATACAGTGAATTATAAGTTAAATAATCTGTCTGTAAACTATTGTTGGAAAAATCACTTGTGTTATGCACAAAGTAGATGTCCTAACCGACTTGCCCGAAACGATAGTTTGTTAACAAGAAATTTGTGGAGTGGTTTAAGAACAAGTTAATGACTCCAACCTAAGTGTATGTAAACTTCCGACTTCAACTGTAAATACATGCAAAAACAGTTTGTCACCTGTTAAAACCCATCCCTGTCATGGTGTCACTTTGAGGAGAACTAGCTTTGAAGAAGACCTGTTACAGGTCCTTTGTAGAATATAGTAACCCACTGAGGAGAGGGTCAACATTCAGACATCTACTCTAGATTTACGGCCTACAGAAACCTAAGATCATAGAATGGTCCATAACCCAGCTCAGCTCAGCATCAAAGAGCTAGGATAAATCTAATCTACGACAGAGGGGCTACATCAGAGCAAAATACGGCCTGCACAGGAGATAGTCAATCTGAAGTGTTGAATCTCATCTTATCTTCCTCTCTGGCCTGTACTAACACAGAGAGATTAGCCTACGCTGAAACAATGGGTAATAGGTGCACTATGTCCCAACTTTTCCCTATGGGCCCTGGTCACCAGTAGTGCACTAGAAAAGAAATAGGATGTCATTTGGGACGCAGCCAGAGAGATTAGCCGACTCAGAGAGAATGGGCCTGGTTAAGACGGGGTTTGAAACTCCTTCGCGTCAGCCAGAATAGCTGCCTGCACCCAAGGAACCCTCTGACTTGTTCGAGCCGCGACTCATCTAAAGCACTTTCAATTGTATTGTGACCCGGGTTTTTTTTTTAAAGACTGATCAACAACATTTCTGAGCTCATCTTAAGCGGCCTCCCAGATGGAATCAGACACAACCCACCGTTCGAGAATCACTGCTCTAGTCAGTGTGTGAGTTACTGTGGGTAGTGATACAAAAAAAATCATACTTTTGTGGTTAGAAAGCACTATTCGGTCTTCATTCCTAGCATGGATTGACAAGAGCGATACGGAGACCTGTGAGACTCACAAAGTGCAGGAAGCAGCGGCCCACTTCGTGGTGAGCGTGGGGGTCTGGCTGTAGCAGCTCTTCTACCATGGACAGGAAGTTACGGTGCACAGACAGGATTTCCTCCAGGTTAGAGAACAGCACCTAGAGGGGGACAGAATACACTGTAACGCCAGGGGACAGAACACTAACATCTGGAGGGGGCACACATACAAAAACATTGACAAAACGTAACCATGGAAACGTTAGGACATGAAACCCTAGCCAAGCAGTATCCTTTGATCAGTATCCTGCCTTCGTGATCAGCTATCTGCTCATGAACCTGGTAGGCAAGAGAACAATGTGGAGATATTTGGACCATAAAGACCCACTCTTTTCAGTCCACTCGTCGCGAGGGAAGACGATTAGGGGAAATACAACGTTTTAAATATTTTGGGGCACAACAGACGAGAGAGAAAGAGAGCGAGAGAGAACGAGCACATTTTGCCTGGGGCTCGGAGGGAGACAGAAGTCACAGAACAACGGATGAAGTTTCTTTGAAATAGTCCCAGACTTGACTTCATCTTATAATTTTAGAGTTGAGAGAGGATTTTAGCATTTGTGAAAACACTGGAAAGGGAGACAATTGTTCATGGAGAGACATTTTATATGCTCTGTCATATGGAACGCTGTACTTAGCCTTTATGTGGGATTGTGTTATTTTGTGCTTTCATGTCATTTATGTGGCAATGCTTAAGCACAAAATAATGGTCTGATTGTGGATGAGGAGGGGGGCCTATAGTGCCTGTGGTAGACTGCCCTTAACTTAAGGGGGACAATGCACTCTGTGGGTGCGACAGTATACAACGCCCAAGAGACCGAAATTGAAAACCTGTAACTGACATGATTCTTACATCAAGCAGTATATAGAATCATATTTGTATCCGTTCTTCTTCATCTTCTCCACTCTGGAGTGTTCCAGTACAGTAAGGTTCTATGGCAAATTGGAGCGGGACAGCTGTTAGTTAGCAACAACCAAGACATTCTAGAACCCTGACCTCCGTCTGACCTTGTTCCCCCAGACTCCTCCCCTGCCCCCCAGTGTTCTCACAGCGTGTTCCAAAACACAGGACACAGGAACACGTAGGCCGCTCCTCCGCCAATGCATGTTTAACCTCCAGAATAAGCAAAGCCCACAGAGTGGAGTCTGACCCTAAATAGCATTATATTCTCTATATAGTGCACTTTGAGTTGCAAAGGGAGGGTAAATGTTCTAAATGCATTACTGTACCAGAATGTCGGTATCTCATGCAATCTATCACAGGACATCAAGTGGCCCTATTGGGTATTTCATATTATCACAGGTGTCTGCGACGTCCTTCTGTGTGGCCTAATCATATCTAAAATATATGAAATAACTCAATAAAAAGCAAAAATGTGAAGGACAAAGCTGTAAAACATGATCCTAAACCGTCAACATAGTGAATACCATTGGTGTTTGATATGAGGGTTTCAGCATGAAATATCCTTTATATTTCTTTACACACATATTTATTTGATGTAAATATGTTTCTGTTGACAATGTTTTGGGGTCAAACTGGTGGCAGTTGTGAACACAGTCAATAGTTGGAAGAGTTGCAGAGTTAACTGAAAATAATGCCAGTGTTGATTAGATGCTGTTTTCATGAATTAGGCTATTTTCTCTTGACCCATATGTTCTATCTACTAGAAACTCATTGACAATATGAAGGCAGATATAATAAATTAATACTAAATATTACTTTTTTATTTTAAATGATGTATTCAAGAATGAATTACCAAAGTTACAATAGATTGCCATAGATTATCTGTTAATTAACAAAATTACTGAAGATTCCGGTAACTTTGGTATGCTACCAGTATCTTTGCAACCCTAAGTGCACTACTTTTGACCAGAGCCCTGGACCCATATAGGCTCTGGTCAAAAGTAGTGCACGGTAGGGAATAGGATGCCATTTGGGACACATGCAAATAGACAAGGACCATCCCAACAGCGACGACGCATCCTTTATTGTCCCACTCCCTCACGCAGCCGGAATCATTTATACAAATAGATTACATTTACAGCTGCTTCCTGTATATGCCTGGGCCTTAGTAGCTATTTTTTTCCCTCATTCAGAAGAAACATCTATTTTGGGTTGAAAGAGTCCCTCAAACAAGAGACGTTGAGTTTTATTTGGATTCCGGCTGTAATATCCGGCCTTTTATTGGATAACGTTATGAAAACAAGGTTTCTACTCAGCCACACAGCTAAAAGGACTCATTCTTCTGACATTCCACTCACATTTCTACACAGATCTTGATGACACAGTCATTAAGTTACTACTAGATTAAGTCATTATGATGTAATCGCCAGGCTAAACTAATAAAGACTCACCTTAACGGTTTCCTCTGTGACGTTCTTGTCGATCTTCGTGGCTGCATACTGGTTGAGGCGGTGGAGAAACACCTGAGTAGAAGAGAAAAATAAAATATTATTTTTAACTCCCTCCAAGATTAGATTACATTTGGCGCGTGATGGTTTCTTCTTAGAGTGTGCCAGTTTAACATCACACGGCCGCGTCCCAAATGGCACCCTATTCCATATATAGTGCACTACTTTTGACCAGGGCCCATGTGGGAATAGGGTGTCATTTGGGACACAGGCCAAGGTAGAGAACAGAGTTCCCTTCCCTTCTTGTACTGCAACACTCTGCAGAGTGCCAGTGCAAGTTGCTAACCATCAGAATGGTCACCTGATCCATGTGAAAGCTGATCTTCACTCTGGAGTAAAAAAAAAAAACACCTGGGCTCACTTCATAAATGCAGTGCATGAACTTTCAAAGGAGGTCACAATCATGATCGCTGGGGGAGGAGGTGGGGGCGGCTATTCAGTGTGAATTGTGATGGATGAGAATGGTTAGGGTTCTGACTTTCTCCAGTTCGCTTAGGATCCTGGTTCCGAAACCATTTTCATGCAACGGGTACCAGGCAACTTTAAAGCTTTGGGACGTTTTTTAGGCCCACCAAATGAATTAAAACTATTTCTCAAGCCAGAACCAAGTCTTAAATCACAACCAAGGAAGACTTTGGCATTTGGGAAACACTGCCTGCCTTGGGCTGTAGGCTACACTTCAAGTAGAAGGAGACAGACATATAACTACAACAACTCACAAGAAAAGGAAAAAGACAGCCAGTAGGAAAAAACAGATTTCTGCCTTCTGTTAAGAGAGGATGTGTTCCAAATGACACCCTATTCCCCTATGGGCCCTGGTAAAAACGAGTGCACTATAAAGTGAACAGGGTGCCATTTGGGATGATTCCATAAGTGTTGAAAACCCAACACATCAACGATATGGCACACTCAATTAGAGTGATGATAATGTCCTCAAATCACGTCACGAATGCTGGGCGAGCGATGATGAAAGTAAATCCTAGCAAATCATATCTCAAAGAGAAATCTCTTAGTTCAAAAGAAAGGCACAGGCTTTTCATACTCTCAAGTCTTAACTCCACCCAGCGCCATTGTGCGTTCACACATTAAGAATGACTCACGTTTCTCATTCCGCGAGCGCTCATATTGTGCTGTCAAATATGAGTAACTGAGCTCAGCAAGAGGCGAGAAACTTTCCCTGCCATTACATCAGCTGCACAGACATCCATTCCATGTTCCACCATGTGGCCTCTGATTTAACAATATTCTGCCACATATTCCTTGAAAGTCAACTCAAGACACTTTACTGGTAAATCAGGACAATGTCATGATGTGTCAAGCCTTCCAAAAACACCTCCATGGGGTATACACTAGTTGCCTGGTTAAAATAACAGACCATGTGGGTCTGTGTGTCAGCCAGGCAAACGGACTAGAGGTTCCATAAACAAAGGAGTGATGATCCTGCTTGTGAGTGCAGTGAGTGAGGGGGGTCGAAGGGGAGAAAGTGAGGGGGTCAGCGTACAGCCTGCCCTCCGCAGTGACACGTTGACAGGACAGAGGAGGCTGTGTCGGAGAGATGATCCTGCAGTCAGGAGACCCAGGCAGTGTCCCACATGACAGCCTATTCCCGTTACAGTGCACTACTTTTGACCAGAGCCCTAGTGAATAGGGTGACCTGTTCACTGTGATTATTATTATTTGGCCCTTCTGGTCGTTTATGAACATTTGAACATCTTGGCCATGTTCTGTAAAATCTCCACCCAGCACAGCCACCCCTCATAGCCTGGTTCCTCTCTAGGTTTCTTCCTAGGTTTTGTCCTTTCTAGGGAGTTTTTCCTGGCCACCGTGCTTCTACACCTGCATTGCTTGCTGTTTGGGGTTTTAGGCTGGGTTTCTGTACAGCACTTTGAGATATCAGCTGATGTAAGAAGGGCTATATAAATACATTTGATTTGATTTGCCATTTGGGACACAAGCGGAGGTCAAGCCCGGAGCCCATGCAGGGTCAGGTCTAGGAGGAAAGGTCAGGAGGAAAGGTCAGGAGGAGAGACAGACAACAGGACACGGCCCCCCTTTAATCACCTCATGACTCACACTACCCAGTACTATACCACACAAAAACTACAACATCCAAAGCAACAACACAGGGAATAGGGTGCCATTTGGGACACAAGCCATATTCTCACACTTCAAGACTGGCAGGTAAAGATACCATGTCCATGAGTCTAGCATGCAGTCTAACTGGACAAACAGTTAGTGCTCATTAGGGTCCTGTAATGCCGTCTGTCATTTAGAGGACCATAGACAGCCTGGACAACCTAAAAAGACCCCCCACACACCACACCGGGCTGCTGTCCTACCTGCTGGTGGCCGTCTGTCTGACTGCAGACATTTCCGTGCAATTCTACATGTACAATTGGTTTGCACCCAGTTTGCAAATTACTGCCGGCACTCTGTTTTGAGGTGCGAAGTACTTTCGGCCGGCAAATGCTATTGGTGTGCCTGAGCCGTAAGGGAACGTCCCAAATGGCACCCTATTCCCTATATAGTGCGCTACTGCCGTACCCTATGGGCCCTGGTCAAAAGAAGTGCACTATATAGGGCGGGAATCGGGTGTTCATCTTGGGGGCAATCTGACTGATAAGACATAACTCATGTAAACAACTTCTGTAGACAAACTTAATGACCATATAAAGCCAAAGCATTTCCTGTTAGAACTGCTCCAATGGAATGTTGATGACACTATCAACACAGACATGCTTTTATAGCTCCTCGTCTAGTGGGCAGATGTATGGAGTCTAGTTTGTATATAGTCCTGACAATGCACTGACGCACCACGGCAAATGTTATTCAATTCAACTGGTTTCAGTCGGCAGTAATTTGCAAACTGAGGGGGTGACTCTGAAGGGTGGTTTCCCCGACACAGATTCTCCATTTCAAATCTTTTTTTAGTCCAGGATGACTAGACAGTGTGTTCCGGGAAACTGCCCCTGTGTGTTTTTAAGGGTCTTGGTGTCCCACCTACGAAGCAAACTATGGGAGGCACTAAGACTAGGAAACACTTATGAGAAAAGTCTTGCCACTCTTAAACAAACTAAGGGTTAAATTACATAGATTTTAAAGGCCTAGGCTTTTAAACACCTCAGCAATTGAAATGGCCGAGTCGACTACGAGACAGCACAGCACAACAGCTCTGCTCTCAGCTCTGCTCTCCACACAAGGAAGAAAGACGAAAACTGCGTCCCAAATAGCACTTTATACCCTACATAGTGCACTATTTCTGACCCGGACTCTGGACAAAAGTAGTGCATTATGTAGGGAATAGGGTTCGATTTGAGACGCAACCTGGATAATTGAATGTGTGCTGGTGGATGGAGATGGAAAGGACTAAATAGTCAGTCTCTTTGTGGAAGCGCTCCTCCACGCTAATTACCATTCTGTAGCTGTCGTCTGGTAGACTCACTGAGGAGAGGCTGACTAGCATTAGCATCTCATTAGCAAGTCTAATGTGTTTGTGTGTGTGTGTCTGTGTGTGTGTGTGGGTCTAATCTGTAGCTACACGCACGAACGTAGTCGTCGTCTACAGGCGATCGCATTCGTCTGACAGGGACGGGAGATGGAGAGATGTTTGGGTGAGAAAGCGGCGTTCATTTACATCAAGACGAGGTTCCAGGTCATCAAAGTACGACTTAAGAGAGACAGTCTCGGCTAATTATAAAGCCGAGATATGTTTATTTGTGAGGAGGTAGAACCTTTTTACATCTAAAGTGTACATCTTGTCATTAAAGTATGACAGAGAGCATAATCGTGAAACCTTGTTACTCGGGTTTTTTTGAGAAGTCTAATTATAATTGATACTTTCACTTTATATTCTGTAGACGCTAATTAGGATTTATGCACTGCTTCTGGTGGCTTATGAAGAGAGACAGATTGTGATGAAACACTGGCAGTACAGATGCTTATCAAACAGCCTAGAACTATACAGAAGAAAACATCAAACTTGCTGAGTAGTAGACAATGCAGTTCTAAATCTGATCTATGCAGGTTAAACAACATCTGAGTGTATCGGGGGGAGAAACTACTTCTCTGGTTTAAAATGGCCTACGTGGCATTGATTGTCCAAAACATGTATTCTACTGTCAAAATGTACAACAAATTGTAAATAGGATAATTTCGTAATAAAGTCCAAAACAGAGATTTGCAAGATGTTATGAATCTCGGGGACATAACAGTTTCTTGGGTTTGGGTTTATTTCAATCCTGCCCACAGCTGGCAGCACACAACCCGATCGTAATGCCCAACACATGGGTGCGGAACTGATCGTGGTATATTTGGTTTAACTTTGGATCTCTCTATGGGGCAAGTTAGGGACCATCAGTAAATTACACAACGTACATGGGACAATATTTGTACATTTCAATAGGTCCAAATTTCAATGACTTAAAAACCTCAAACCAACTATAAATTGTGGAAATTCAAATACAAATATTGAAGTATTTAATGAGAAAACTAAAAGGTGTGCAACATTAAAAAATATTGTCCATTTACATTGTGTAATGTATTGACGGTCCCTAACTAGCCCCACAGATGGGCCTTCCAAAGTTAAACCAAAATTGTCACATTCGCACATCGGCAGATTGAATCCAATAAGTTGGCTAGTTTGCTAGCTATCCTAGGCTACTTCCAGACAAGACCTGGTTCGACTGTTTCAAGTTATCTAGAAGGGTGAGTGACTAACTGTACTGTTTTGGAAAAGTGAATGTACAAACACTGCCCGTGTGCGAACACACACACACGACACCAACACACATACACGACACACACACACACACACGACACCAACATCAAAACACGCCTCCAAAACCCGCATTTCCTAATGAGGAGGATAGAAACCGTCAGTTCCTCTTCAACAGTGTTTTTTTCCTCAGGAAGATAAAGAAGACGAAATGGCTGCATCACTAAAGGGAACGGCCCACTGCTGCTATACCTCACTCTCAAACCAAGGTGCATGAATTGAAGGGGAGGGGGGTCTGATGAAGGCCACAGGCCATCATGATGGCTTTTAACTATAATCAGTTTTAACAGTTTTCCACTGTCCTCCCAGAGTTGCTGAATTTCTTCTTCAATGTAAGCTGCAGCACTAACTCACAATGGACTGGGGCTTGGGTTAACCACACCAAGGGACCATGGTTGAGCCAGCCTAGCATCACACCAGTCACAAAGGACTCAGGATCAGACGCATGCAGCCCAGTGATAGGGAACACATGTCCACATATCCTGCACTGTCTGTCTCGAACTCTCTAATCCTCGTATTCATTAGCCAATGGCCGCTCCACTCCCAGGAGACACAGTGTTCTCCAGGAGCGGATGTCTTTCTGCAGGAAACCACTGTGTCTGGGAAAGGAACCGACCTGACCGCCGATCAAAAGCATACGTTATAACGGCTCCTCTACGGGACAGATGGCACCCTATTCCCTTTATAATCTACCACTTTGTGCACTATGTAGGGAGTAAGGTGCTATATGGGACTCAGCCCATGCCTATGGTTATGTGACCGCAGTCAAGGGACTGTCAGACGGGCAGACGTTCTCAATAAATACTCAAATACCAGGATGTAAGGGGACTTCCAGAGATATTCTTTACAAGAGTCTGTCTCGAGGTTCCATTTGAAGGAGGTTCCTTTAGTTCAATAGACCACATCTGGTTTGGTTTTTGAGCAGAACCCGTTCCTTGGGGATGCACCCCAAATGGCATCCTATTCAGTGCACTACTTTTGACCAGTGCCCAAAGACCCCTGGTCAGAAGTAGTGAACTATTTAGGGTATATGGTGTAATTTGGGACGTATAGGCCATGGGCTCCATAGATGAGCTACAATAAGGTAAAGGTGAATTAAGGAGACAAACAGGGATATGCTGTACTTTCCATGGGCAACATTCTAGAAAAGTCAGAGGTCCCGTAAAAAACTACAAAAGAATGATACAAATATAATCCGTACCTAATAGAGATGCTGTAATGGTAGTACTTTGTGATAGAATACAGTATATTGTACTATCTGAACCACTAGGATATCCACAAAGACCAGAAAACACTGTTTTCAATGTAATACATCAAACAGTTACTTTACTTTTGCACGCTCCCCCCCTCAACAGTTTTAACCTACATTGCGCTAACAGATGTTGAGGGTAGCTTTGTACTTGACTCAAACTCATTTCTGCAACATGGGAGCTTTTACATGTCTTTTTTCTAAAACTATTTGCAGCATTATTGTGTTCTGGCCTTCCTATTTAGCTCTCCATCACTGCGTGGGAGGGAGAGTATTCCCATCCCGAAACTGACCATGTGTGCCGTTACATGGTGAAACACACCTCTCTTTATCCTTCATTCTCACACACACACACACACACACACACACACGCACACGCACACGCACACACACACGCACACGCACACGCACACACACACACACACACACACACACACACACACACACACACACACACACACACACACACAAAAGACAGAGTACATTAACACACTCCATCCATCCAGCATCTCCCTCTTATGTTCTTTGTATCCAATCAGGTAGAAAAAACGCGTTCATCTCCATCATGGTCCTGTTGTCCTATCGTTACATCACATTACTGGGAAAACGCGTTGGTGTCAGGAAGCAACCTGACTAACGGATTTCAAACCTGCATCCCAAATGGCAACCTATTCCCTACGCAGGTCACTACTTTTGACCAGGGCCCATATATAATAGTGTCCCGTTAGGGACTCTTTCCATGTGTTGTGCCAGAGTGGACCACAGTGTCCTTCTCTTCTCTGTTTCCCATAGAGACGCAGAGATAAAGATTTAACACAGGGAGTCAGCTCGCTAGTCTGTCGCCCATTCTAACCCCTAGCTCTGCTTAATAGAGGAGAGAGGAGAAGTTGAGGGGCCAGAGTTGTGTAACAGCCCATTCATACAAAGCCCTGTTGGCATTTAGTTCAGGAACTAGGCAGGTCTCAGACGGCCTGGCGCTCTTACGGTAAAGCGTTCTGTCGCCATAGAAATCACAGAACTCTGGAGCCTGGCCATTCCTTTAGCTTCCCACCCTCCCCTCTCCTTTCTCTTTGTTGCATCCCAACTAATAAAGGAACGCAGTTCGACCAGGGTCAGTTTCATAGGTCTAGGCTAAACACCAATCTTGGGCCTAGGGAGTGACAGACAGGGTGTTTTGGTTCAGCCCAGCACTAAAACAATTATTTGAAATAATCATTTAAACTTTATCAAAGCAATGCCTCTATCAGTTCTGTTCCAGGTTTGTTACTGTTCAGATGTTAGTTCAGAACTTCAACCAACGTTCTATTGGCTTCAACTGTCCATAGAGAGCTCTGTGACGGGGGAAATTCTACGGCCCAGGTCACAGGTGAGGTATAGTATATCGCATTTGATGAGATGAATGGACGCTTCATTCACAGACTCTACTGTCCTGGGGAACTGGCCCTTTTGTCCTGACAGAGACCATTCACTGAGCTGCTCTTTGTTGTCCTAACTGGGCCAGTGGAAACAGCACGCACTTCCCACTTCCAGAGACAGAGACACATTACTCAGTAATTACTCAATCCATCTGCGACCGCTGAAACATGAACACATCTAAGCCAGTCTCCTTTATCTGAGAAACAGCAGAGAGAGCTGTTGGGTATGGATAGTGTGCTGCGATAGACTGGGGGTGGTATTCAAAAAGTGTCTCAGAGTTGGAGTGCTGATCTCGGACCAGGTCCTCCACTGGCGATTCATTACAGTCTAAAACGCAAAACTGATCAGCATTCCTACTCTGAGACGGTTTATGAATA
Organism: Oncorhynchus keta; assembly: GCF_023373465.1. Taxonomy (NCBI): domain Eukaryota; kingdom Metazoa; phylum Chordata; class Actinopteri; order Salmoniformes; family Salmonidae; genus Oncorhynchus; species Oncorhynchus keta. The sequence goes on along the minus strand of NC_068424.1, from coordinate 26,302,084 downwards.
CAAGCCCCAGACAATTACCATGCACTGTGTATTGAAATGCTCCCTTATTAACAGACAGAGAGAAGACAAAAGGCTTCGAGGCCCAGTGGTAGAGATAAACAACAGGCTGAGTTTGTTTGGTGCATTTTCCTACACACCAGACCTGGGTTCAAATACTATTTGAAATCATTTAAAATACTCTGAGCTTGTCAGGCTTAACGGACAAATAGAATAGTCCCAATACCATAAACCCTGTCCACTTCGGGCAGGCTAGCGCAAACTCTCAAAGTACTTGAAAGATTTAAAATGCCATTTCAACCATACAATTCCATGTTATTCTGGAACATAGAGGCAGAAAGTGTGTGTGTGTCTCTGTCTGTCTACTGTCCTCTTAACAAAGGAGAGCACAGTAAAGGCATGAAATCTGTGTCTGGTGGAAGAGAGAGAGACAACAGAGCGCACAGACACCACACCACACCATAGAGACAACAGAGAGCTGGTGCAACAGACAGCAGCTCAACTATGTGTCCCAGTGCTGAGTGTATATATATATATATATATATGTGTGTGTGTGTGTGTGTGTGTGTGTGTGTGTGTGTGTGTGTGTGTGTGTGTGTGTGTGTGTGTGTGTGTGTGTGTGTGTGTGTGTGTGTGTGTGTGTGTGTGTGTGTGTGTGTGTGTATATAAGCATCAGTGGAGGCTGCTGAGGGAGGACGGCTCATAATAATGGCTGGAATGGAGTGAATGGAATGTCACCAAACACCTGGAAGCCATGTTTGATGTATTTGATACCATTCCACAAATTCCGCTCCAGCCATTACCACTAGCCTGTCCTCCGCAATTAAAGTACCACCAACCTCCTGTGGTGTGTATGCATGTTATTGTGTGTTTGTGTGTGTGCGCGCGTGTGTGTGTGTTATTGGAAGTGGGAACCGAGGCTTTGGTTTGTCTGTCCTCATGACACGCCCACTCAAGGGCCTTGGGAGCTGTGTGTATATGTGTTTGGCGGAAGTGGTGCATTCACCATGGTTCCTGTTCAGGGGATCGGACTTTACTCCTGGGGCCATTTCGGTGTTCAATCTACTGTACCGAGGTTGCATGGGAATTTACACAGGCCCACACATGGACACACACACACAAACACACACAAGGTACCGCCCCAGACACACACATTTCACCCTGATGCCTAACCCACCACACCTGGGTGCATCTTCAGCAGTCAACCCTTTGTAACTCTATTATTCCCTCCATGAGCCACGAGTCTAACTTTACAGGGGCTGATAACACCACCAGGACCCGTCCCCAGCTTCCCGCCAGTCATCCAAGACACACACACACACACACACACACACACACACACACACACACACACACACACACACACACACACACACACACACACACACACACACACACACACACACACACACACACACACACCGTGCTTCTCCATCCAGTGGGAATATGTACAGGAAATTCAGACTATAAATAAAGCATGGAGGAATGTTAGTGCATCTGTCTGGGGAGCCACTAGGATCATCTGCAAGGAGAGAGAATGGCCCCAAATCTGCATCCCAAATCCCTAAATAGTGCACCACTTCTGACCAGAGCCCCATAACAAGTAGTGCCCTATAGAGAGAATAGGGGGCGATTTGGGACCAGTTGTCCTCTGGTTTTTATTAATAACACAGAGCAGCAGGTCTTTTTATATGATCTTCTTTTATTGGGCAGAGAGAGAAATAAAGGCTTGCCTGTCTCGGTGTACTTAATAACCCTTCATTAAAACAAATCACCCTGTCTGGGCGTGCTGTGCGGCTGTACGGCTGACAGACTGGTAAAGTTACAGTAAGACACCACAAGAATATTATAAAACCTCAGACTAACTTTGGGAAAACGCTCTTTAACACAGACACGTTTGACTCACATACTGTAGTAGCCTTGCTGTACAGCAATATGGACTAACTTAGGTTTGGTCTGCGGCAGCCTAAATTACACCATAGTCTTCAGAACCAAATCAAAAAAGACATTTCAACACGTTAATGTGCATCTTGGTTTGCGTCTCAGGGGGTCAAAATTGTGCACTATATAGGGAAACGGGTGTCCTTTGGAAGGCACACTGATTTCTATTTAAACGGGTGTCCTTTGGAAGGCACACTGATTTCTATTTAAACGGGTGTCCTTTGGAAGGCACACTGATTTCTATTTAAACGGGTGTCCTTTGGAAGGCACACTGATTTCTATTTAAACGGGTGTCCTTTGGAAGGCACACTTTGATTTCTATTTAAACGGGTGTCCTTTGGAAGGCACACTTTGATTTCTATTTAAACGGGTGTCCTTTGGAAGGCACACTGATTTCTATTTAAACGGGTGTCCTTTGGAAGGCACACTGATTTCTATTTAAACGGGTGTCCTTTGGAAGGCACACTGATTTCTATTTAAACGGGGTGTCCTTTGGAAGGCACACTTTGATTTCTATTTAAACGGGTGTCCTTTGGAAGGCACACTTTGATTTCTATTTAAACGGGTGTCCTTTGGAAGGCACACTGATTTCTATTTAAACGGGTGTCCTTTGGAAGGCACACTGATTTCTATTTAAAACTTTGAAGGCACACTGATTTCTATTTAAACGGGTGTCCTTTGGAAGGCACACTTTGATTTCTATTTAAACGGGTGTCCTTTGGAAGGCACACTTTGATTTCTATTTAAACGGGTGTCCTTTGGAAGGCACACTGATTTCTATTTAAACGGGTGTCCTTTGGAAGGCACACTGATTTCTATTTAAACGGGTGTCCTTTGGAAGGCACACTGATTTCTATTTAAACGGGTGTCCTTTGGAAGGCACACTGATTTCTATTTAAATGGGTGTCCTTTGGAAGGCACACTGATTTCTATTTAAACGGGTGTCCTTTGGAAGGCACACTGATTTCTATTTAAACGGGTGTCCTTTGGAAGGCACACTGATTTCTATTTAAACGGGTGTCCTTTGGAAGGATTTCATTTAAACGGGTGTCCTTTGATTTTCTATTTAAACGGGTGTCCTTTGGAAGGCACACTTTGATTTCTATTTAAACGGGTGTCCTTTGGAAGGCACACTGATTTCTATTTAAACGGGTGTCCTTTGGAAGGCACACTTTGATTTCTATTTAAACGGGTGTCCTTTGGAAGGCACACTTTGATTTCTATTTAAACGGGTGTCCTTTGGAAGGCACACTTTGATTTCTATTTAAACGGGTGTCCTTTGGAAGGCACACTTTGATTTCTATTTAAACGGGTGTCCTTTGGAAGGCACACTTTGATTTCTATTTAAACGGGTGTCCTTTGGAAGGCACACTTTGATTTCTATTTAAACGGGTGTCCTTTGGAAGGCACACTTTGATTTCTATTTAAACGGGTGTCCTTTGGAAGGCACACTTTGATTTCTATTTAAACGGGTGTCCTTTGGAAGGCACACTTTGATTTCTATTTAAACGGGTGTCCTTTGGAAGGCACACTGATTTCTATTTAAACGGGTGTCCTTTGGAAGGCACACTTTGATTTCTATTTAAACGGGTGTCCTTTGGAAGGCACACTGATTTCTATTTAAACGGGTGTCCTTTGGAAGGCACACTTTGATTTCTATTTAAACGGGTGTCCTTTGGAAGGCACACTTTGATTTCTATTTAAACGGGTGTCCTTTGGAAGGCACACTTTGATTTCTATTTAAACGGGTGTCCTTTGGAAGGCACACTTTGATTTCTATTTAAACGGGTGTCCTTTGGAAGGCACACTTTGATTTCTATTTAAACGGGTGTCCTTTGGAAGGCACACTTTGATTTCTATTTAAACGGGTGTCCTTTGGAAGGCACACTTTGATTTCTATTTAAACGGGTGTCCTTTGGAAGGCACACTTTGATTTCTATTTAAACGGGTGTCCTTTGGAAGGCACACTGATTTCTATTTAAACGGGTGTCCTTTGGAAGGCACACTGATTTCTATTTAAACGGGTGTCCTTTGGAAGGCACACTGATTTCTATTTAAACGGGTGTCCTTTGGAAGGCACACTTTGATTTCTATTTAAACGGGTGTCCTTTGGAAGGCACACTGATTTCTATTTAAACGGGTGTCCTTTGGAAGGCACACTGATTTCTATTTAAACGGGTGTCCTTTGGAAGGCACACTGATTTCTATTTAAACGGGTGTCCTTTGGAAGGCACACTGATTTCTATTTAAACGGGTGTCCTTTGGAAGGCACACTGATTTCTATTTAAACGGGTGTCCTTTGGAAGGCACACTGATTTCTATTTAAACGGGTGTCCTTTGGAAGGCACACTGATTTCTATTTAAACAGGTGTCCTTTGGAAGGCACACTTTGATTTCTATTTAAACGGGTGTCCTTTGGAAGGCACACTGATTTCTATTTAAACGGGTGTCCTTTGGAAGGCACACTTTGATTTCTATTTAAACGGGTGTCCTTTGGAAGGCACACTGATTTCTAATTAAGGGCTAATTAGGTAAATAACTATCTCTTTATATCTCTTTTTCCCACGTGGCTTGAGGATACACCTTTTGGCTTGTCAGTGAGGTTATTCAGTAGCTCTTGGAAATGAGAGACTGGAATAATGTTTCCATTGATAAAAAATAAATAGATTACATTTTTAGCACCAATTAAGATTTGACTCAAGAAAATCCCTAATTGATTCAAAGCTACAAACATTGCTGATGAAACTAAGGCTAAGATGTGTGGCATAGAGTGACTACAGTCATCCAAGTAAAACGAAGGCCCAACACAGTGCCTTCATCAAGTATTCACACACCTTGACTTTTCACACATTTTTTGTCATTTTCTTGTTAACGATCTACACAAAATACTCTGATGTCAAGAATTCAAACATTTGTAAAATGCTTCATAAGGTAGTCACCTGGAATGCATTTCAGTTAACAGGTGTGCCTTGTTAAAGGTTCATTTGTCAAATATATTTCCTTCTTAATGCGTTTGAGCCAATCAGTTGTGTTGTGACAAGGTAGGGGTGGTATACAGAAGATAGTTCTATTATTTGGTAAAAGACCAAGTCCATATTATGGCAAGAACAGCTCAAATAAGCAAAGCGAAATGACAGTCCATCCATACATTAAGACATGAAGGTCAGTCATCCAGATTAAGAACTTTGTAAGTTTCTTCAAGTGCAGTCACAAAAATCATCAAGCGCTATGATGAAACTGTCTCTCATGAGGACCGCCACGGGAATGGAAGACCCAGAGTTACCTCTGCTGCAGAGGATACGTTTATTAGAGTTACCAGCCTCAGAAATTGCAGCCCAAATAAATGCTTGACGGAGTTCAAGTAACAGACACATCTCAACATCAACTGTTCAGAGGAGACGTGAATCAGGCCTTCCTGGTCTAATTGCTGCAAAGAAACCACTACTAATAAGAAGAGATTTGTTTGGGCCAAGAAACACGATTAGACGTTTTTTTTTGGATCCAACCGCCGTGTCTTTGTGTGACGCGTGTGGATGAACATGTGTATTTCCTACCATAAAGCATGGAGGAACATGTGTTATTGTGTGGAGGTATTGTGCTGGTGACACTGTCTGTGATTTATTTAGAATTCACGGCACAGTTAACCAGCATGGCTACCACAGCATTCTGCAGCAGTATGTCATCCCATCTGGTTTGGACTTAGTGGTACTATCATTTGTTTTTCAACAGGACAATGACCCAACACACCTCCAGGCTGTGTAAGGGCTATTTGACCCAGAAGGAGAGTGATGGAGTGCTGCATCAGATGGCCTGGCCTCCACAATCCCCCGATCTCAACCAAATGGAGATGGTTTGGAATGATTCAGACCGCAAAGTGAAGGAAAAGCAGGCCACAAGTGCTCAGCATATGTGGAAACTCCTTCAAGACTGTTGGAAATGCATTCCAGGTGAAGCTGGTTGAGAGAATGCCAAGAGTGTGCAATGCTGACATCAAGGCAAAGGGTGGCTACTTTGAATTATCTCAAATATAAAATATATTTTGATTTGTTTAACATTTTTGGGTTACTCCATGATTCACTATGTGTTGTTTCATAGTTTTGATGTATTCATTATTATTCTACAATGTAGAAAATACTAAAAATAAAGAAAAACCCTTGAATGAGTAGGTGTTCTAAAACTTTTGACCGGTAGTGTGTATATATGTAGAATATATATATACAGTGGGGAGAACAAGTATTTGATACACTGCCGATTTTGCAGGTTTTCCCACTTACAAAGCATGTAGAGGTCTGTAATTTTTATCATAGGTACACTTCAACTGTGAGAGACGGAATCTAAAACAAAAATCCAGAAAATCACATTGTATGATTTTTCAGTAATTAATTTGCATTTTATTGCATGAAATAAGTATTTGATACATCAGAAAAGCAGAACTTAATATTTGGTACAGAAACCTTTGTTTGCAATTACAGAGATCATATGTAGTTCTTGACCAGGTTTGCACACACTGCAGCTGGGATTTTGGCCCACTCCTCCGTACAGAGGAGGCAAAAGTGGCCAGGGCAATAAATTGCAATGTCCATACTGTAAGACAGCTCTACAGAGAGACAGGACGGACAGCTGATAGTCCTCGGAGTGGCAGACCACGTGTAACAACACCTTCACAGTATCGGTAAATCCGAACATCACACCTGCGGGACAGGTACGGGATGGCAACAACAACTGCCAGAGTTACACCAGGAACGCACAATCCCTTCATCAGTGCTCAGACTGTCCACAATAGGCTGAGTAGGTTGGACTGAGGGCCTGTAGGCCTGTTGTAAGGGTGGGCTAGGGCCATTCCCCCCAGAAATATCCAGGAACTTGCAGGTGCATTGGTGGAAGAGCGGGGTAACATCTCACAGCAAGAACGGGCAAATCTGGTGCAGTCCATGAGGATGAGATGCACTGCAGTACTTAATGCAGCTGGTGGCCACACCAGATACTGACTGTTACTTTTGATTTTGACCCCCCTTTGTTCAGGGACACATTATTCCATTTCTGTTAGTCACATGTCTGTGGAACTTGTTCAGTTTATGTCTCAGTTGTTGAATCTTATGTTCATTAAAATATTAACATGTTAAGTTTGCTGAAAATAAACACAGTTGACAGTGAGAGAACGTTTAGATTTGGCCTTGTGTTTTAGGTTGTTGTTCTGCTGAAAGGTGAATTCATCTCCCAGTGTCTGTTGGAAAGCAGACTGAACCAGGTTTTCCTCTAGGAGTTTGCCTGTGCTTAGCTCCAGTTCGTTTATTTTGCATCCTGAAGAACTCTCCAGTCCTTAAGCATACCTATGACATGATGCAGAAACAACTATACTTGAACATATGGAGAGGGGTACTCAGTAATGTGTTGCATTGGATTTGCCCCAAACATAACACTTGGTATTGAGGACAAAAAATGTATTTCTTTGCCATATTTTATTGCAGTACTACTTCAGTGTCTTGCAAACAGGATGCATGTTTTGAAATATTTTTATCCTGTACAGGCTTCCTTCTTTTCACTCTGTCAATTAGGTTACTATTGTGGAGTAACTACAATGTTGTTGATCCATCCTCTAATTGGCCTCATGGTGAAAACCCTGAGTGGTTTCCTTCCTCTCCGGCAACTTTAAAAATATATATATTTCACCTTTATTTAACCAGGGAGGCCAGTTGAGAACAAGTTCTCATGTACAACTGCGACCTGGCCAAGATAAAGCAAAGTGGTGTGACACAAACAACAACACAGAGTTACACATGGAATAAACAAACGTCGTCAATAACACAATCGAAAAATCTATATACAGTGTGTGCAAATGGAGTAAGGAGGTAAGGCAATAAATAGGCCATAGTAGCGAAGTAATGACAATTTAGCAAGTTAACACTGGAGTGATAGATGTGCAGATGATGATGTGCAAGTAGAAATATTGGAAATACTGGTGTGCAAAAAAGCAAAAAAATTAATTAAACAATATGGGGATGAGTTAGGTAGTTGGATGGGCTATTTACAGATGGGCTGTGTACAGCAGTAAGCTGCACAGATAGTTGATGCTTGAAGTTAGTGAGGGAGATATAAGTCTCCAACTTCAGCGATTTTTGCAATTCGTTCCAGTCATTGGCAGCAGAGAACTGGAAGGAAATGCGGCCAAATGAGGTGTTGGCTTTGGGGTGGACCAGTGAGATATATCTGCTGGAGCGTGTGCTACGGGTGGGTGTTGTTATGGTGACCAGTGAGCTGAGATAAAGCGGAGACTTTACCTAGCAGAGACTTATAGATGACCTGGAGCTAGTGGGTTATAGGTATTTATAGTTGTCCACATATTCTAAGTCAGAACTGTCCAGAGTAGTGATGCTAGTCGGGCGGGCGGGTGTGGGCAGTGATCGGTTGGAGAGTATGCATTTAGTTTTACTATTGTTTAAGAGCAGTTGGAGGCCACGGAAGGAGTGTTGTATGGCATTGAAGCTCGTGAGGAGGTTTGTAAACACTGTGTCCAAAGAGGGGCCAGAGATATACAGAATGGTGTCATCTGCGTAGAGGTGGATCAAGGAATGACCCGCAGCAAGAGCGACATCGTTGATATATACAGAGAAAAGAGTCGGTCCGAGAATTGAACCGTGTGGTACCCCCATAGAGACTGCCAGAGGTCCAGACAACAGGCTGAGCTAGGAGTTAGGAAGGACTGCAGTATATTTTTTAGTGACTGGGTGTATTGATACACCACATTTGATACATCACATTTTTACTCCTGAACTTATTTAGTCTTACCATAACAAAGGGGTTGAATACTTACTGACGTTTCACATTTTCCTTTTATATTACATTTGTACAATTTCGAAAAACATAATTTCACTTTGACATTATAGGGTATTGTGTGTACGCCAGTGACAAAACAAAATCTAAAATGTAATAAATGTTAAATTCATGCTGTAACACAACAAATTGTGGAAACAGTTACGGGGTGTGAATACTTTCTGAAGTTACTGTACACACGCCACACATACTCCACTGGTCGGTGCAATGACTAAGCAGAACTGTCAGTCTCCTCTCCAATCTCAGACAGGCAGCCTCCCAAGGATGACTGTCACTGGCCCGGATTGTTCATTTGATGACCATCCTGGCTCTCTAAACCCTTCAGTGGGGACAACAGGGGACAGGGACAACATGCTGCCATCCCACCCAGCAGGAGTAGAGGAGAGCTGGGACACAAGCCTTCCTCTAGTCTCTGGCTCTCTGGGACAAAACTAGACAGAGTTGGACCGAGTCAAATGGGGAAAATAATAACATCTCTGTCTTTTCTCTCCCTAGGCCCCACAGACAGACTGACTGCCAACAGGAAGAGAGAGAGAGAGAGAGAGAGCGAGAGAGACTGCCAACCAGAAGCTACTGAGGAGTGTCCTCCACCCCCCACCCCCTATTCCCCCTGTTCCCTCTCTTTCCATGGGGTCTGGGCTTCATGCCATTTTTGTATCTGTGAATGAACAGAGGGAGCAGTGGCCCTTCTCTAGCCCATTAAGAGGCAGTGCCACCATGCCAGCCACAAAACAAATGGACCCCTGCCTTTTAGCATTACCATGCCTACAAGTGACTCAAATGGCCAGAGCAGGAATGGCACCATTACTGGCATGACCAGAACATCAACTGACACTAGTTAAGAGTGTGGGTTCTCTCTCCATAATTTTCTAGATCTTTTTTTTGTTGTTGCTGAGTTTCCCTTTAATTTTACTGGCCCTAACAAATATTCACACACACACACACACACACACACACACACACACACACACACACACACACACACACACACACACACACACACACACACACACACACACACACACACACACACACCTGTGCCTGGTTAACTGCATGGATACAGGGATATGTTATCCTGACCTGGGTGGTTGGATCCTGGGTTAAAAGGTCCTCCACTGTCTGGATATGTCCTGTTCAACTAGTTTGACCTCTTCCAGAACCAACCCTGCCTCTTCAGTGCCTCAAGCATCACCGACACCACCCCCTCAACTTTCACTATCTGGGTGTGCATATATCTACATGGAAACTTCCTTAGTGTCTATCTTAGTCTGAGAGTCCTTCATTTAAGTTGCCTGGCCCAATTCGGACTCAGGGTTATAATGGTGTAAGGGGGGTGACATCACATTCATGGTAATTTTTCATGGTAATTTTCAGACAATTACATCAACCTTTTACACAGTATGAATGAGATATTATTGGGCTTCTGGTCCAATAAGGAGGTGAAAGGCCAGTGATACATTTAAGAGGCTTCCTGGTAGTCTGGCTTTAAAATAAGGCGCCAGTCCAGTCGTGGGTACTTTACAGTCTGTGCCAACCGATCGCCCCCATAGGGCTAAACAAGATAGGGGGAGGGTCGAAATAGGGGCAGGGTAGGGGAGATAGAGAGAGGAAGGAGGACGAGACAGAAAGAGAGAGAGGGGGCATCTGCTCATCCAGAGACAAGGCCCCTGTGTCCGTCTCCCTCCACGACATCGCAGCCAAGTCCTTAATTAAAGAATTTAAGGGGGAAACAGAATTCCCTCTGTCTGTCTGACCTGTGTGGCTGTTGCAGAGAGACAGCGACAAACAGACAGACAGAGACAACAAACAGAGAGACAAAGAGAGAGAGAGTGCGAGACAGAGGACAGAGTGTAGTTTATTAGGATCTCTATTAGCTACTTCACATGCAGCAGCAACTCCTCCTGGGGTCCACATAAAACGTACAAATACATGACAAAGTACAGCACAGTTATAGACGAGGACATTAAATTCAAAATAAAAAATGAAATAAGGTGTATATATTGGAAAGACACCAAGAGACAACAAAAATACAATTCACACACTATTCATATATACATGTTCATATACTCATATTTACAGATATAAGATCTTTAGAAAGACAACTGTTTCTTAAAGAGACTAGAAAAGAAGTAGTCAATGTCTCCTCAACCACGAATGACTGTCAATGGTTTAGCTAGTAAGTGATAGCTTTGATCCTCGTTGACTCACAGTGGGTGGTTTTGGCAGTACATATTCTAAATAAGTGCTGGATTTATCCGTCACTAAGTTGAAACTTTTAAGAGCTTTCTTAAAAAGGCTTCAAATAAACTGATAACATAAAAGTCCCCCACTTATCGGTGTCAACGGACAAACGCCAGACTGCTTACACAGCTGAAATTCTCGCTGAGACAACTGATAACAACAAAGTCGTTTGAAGATCAAATCAAATCTGATTTGTCACATGCTTCAGAGACAACAGGTGTAGACTAACAGTGAAATGCTTACTCACGGTTCCATTTCCAACAGAGTTAAAGATATAAAATAAAAACTATGAATAGTGACATGAAAAATAAATACACAGTGAGTAACAAATAAAAATAAAGAGTAAAAATAACATGGCTATATACAGGGAGTACCAGTATGGAGTCGATGTGCAGGGGTACGAGGTAATTGAGGAAGCTATGTACATATAGATAGATGTAAAGTGACTAGACAACAGGATAGATAATAGACAGTAGCAGCAGTACATATGGTGAGTGTGAAAGTGTGTGGTGTCAGTTTGTATGTGTGTGTGTGTGGCGTCAGTATGCATGTGTGTGCATGAAATGTGTCTGTGTGTGTGTTGGGGTGTCGGTGTAAGTATGTGTGAGTGTGTGGGTAGAGTCAGTGCAAGAGAGTTCGTTTTAAAAAGAGTCAATGCAGGTAGTCCGGGAAGCCATTTTATTAGCTATCTAGCAGTCTTGTTTAGAGGTTTTATGGCTTGGGGGTAGAAGATGTTCATGGTCCAGTTGGTTCCAGACTTGATGCGTTGGTACCGCTTGCTGTGCGATAGCAGAGAGAACAGTCTGTGGCTTGGGTGGCTAGAGTCTTTGACAATTTTGGGGGTTTTCCTCTGACACCACCTGCTAGAGGTCCTGGATGGCAGGGAGCTCGGCCCCAGTGATGTACTGGGTAGTACACACAACCCTCTGTAGCGCCTTGCAGTCGGATGCCAAGCAGTTGCCATACCAAGTGGTGATGCAGCCAGTCAAGATACTCTCGTTGGTGCAGCTGTAGAACTTTCTGAGGATCTGAGGGCCCGTGCCAAATGTTTTCAGCTTCCTGAGAGGGAAGAGGCATTGTCGTGCCCTCTTCACAACTGTTGGGGTGTATGGACCATGATAGATCCTTCATGACGTAGACACCGAGGAACTTGAAGCTCTCGACCCGCTCCACTGCAGCCCAGTCGATGTGAATGGGGGCGTGCTCGGCACTCCATTTCCTGTAGTCCACGATCAGATCCTCTGTCTTACGGATGTTGAGGGAGAGGTTGTTGTCCTGGCACCAGACTGTCAGGTCTCTGACCTCCTCCCTATAGGCTGTCTCATCATCGGCGTGATCAGGACTACCACCGTCGTGTCCTCTGCAAACTTGATGGTGTTGGAGTCGTGCACGGCCATGCAGTCCTGGGTGAACAGGGAGTACAGGAGGAGACTGAGAACGCACTGCTGATGGGCCACCGTGTTGAGGGTCAGCGTGGCGGATGTGTTGTTGCCTACCCTCACCAACTGGGGGTGGACCGTCAGGAAGTCCAGGATCCAGGTGTTCAGTCCCAGGGTCCTTAGCTTAGTGATGAGCTTCGAGGGCACTAGGATGTTGCTAGGCTGGCATTGCAGACGACTCGGCCATGTATTTCAACAGATGGGTCTAGGGGGTAGTACCCCATGCCCACAGTGAAGCGTGCCAGCATGCCAGCCTCGACATTGGAGCCCTTTGTAAGGGTGGATGATGCCAGATTCACAAGTGTCCTCTGGAGAAAGGTTGACTCTGACACCAAGTCAACCGTGGAGGGCCCATGAACTGGGTGGGCAGCTGGCAAAGCAGAACCAAAAGATACCCGCTTCTCTACAAAGACCCACCTTCAAGTACAAGATGAGCCTCTAGACACACACACACATATATATATATTTAGAAGGGCAAGGGCATCTCTAAAGAGGCTGTGTGTTTCCATAGGATGCGGAGTGTGTGTGCGTGCGTCCGTATGTGTGTGAGATTGCTGGAGTCCTTGCACGTGCCTGTGTGTGTGTGTGTGTGTGTGTGTGTGTGTGTGTGTGTGTGTGTGTGTGTGTGTGTGTGTGTGTGTGTGTGTGTGTGTGTGTGTGTGTGTGTGTGTGTGTGTGTGTGTGTGTGTGACAGGAAACCTGTAGCACAATGTAAAGAAGGGGAGGGCCAGGAAGGAAGGAAGGAAGGAGATCCTGCTTGGGGAGAGGCTGGTCTGGCTGCATGACCACACAGAGACAAAACAGAGGAACTTACTCTGACACTCCAGAAAGACTTACCGCCGAGGCTGCTTACAGTCACACAAGGGGAAGCTAAATATTCCATGCAAACACCACACACCACAGCATCATGCATTGGTTATCATTTACACCTACATGACTCAAAATCAGTTAAATCGCCAATCTACCGCAGCTTACATTCACAAGAGGGGAGGGGGAAGATTCCCAGACCCAGAGGCAATATATATAGGATCTTCTTTAGACTGTATACAGTGGGGGAAAAAAGTATTTAGTCAGCCACCAATTGTGCAAGTTCTCCCACTTAAAAATATGAGAGAAGCCTGTAATTTTCATCATAGGTACATGGCTGACTAAATACTTTTTTGCCCCACTGTATATAGGGTCTTCTTTAGAGTGTATATGACTGAATATATAGGGTCTTCTTTAGAGTGTATATGACTGAATATATAGGGTCTTCTTTAGAGTGTATATGACTGAATATATAGGGTCTTCTTTAGAGTGTATATGACTGAATATATAGGGTCTTCTTTAGAGTGTATATGACTGAATATATAGGGTCTTCTTTAGAGTGTATATGACTGAATATATAGGGTCTTCTTTAGAGTGTATATGACTGAATATATAGGGTCTTCTTTAGAGTGTATATGACTGAATATATAGGGTCTTCTTTAGAGTGTATATGACTGAATATATAGGGTCTTCTTTAGAGTGTATATGACTGAATATATAGGGTCTTCTTTAGAGTGTATATGACTGAATATATAGGGTCTTCTTTAGAGTGTATATGACTGAATATATAGGGTCTTTTTTAGAGTGTATATGACTGAATATATAGGGTCTTCTTTAGAGTGTATATGACTGAATATATAGGGTCTTCTTTAAAGTGTATATGACTGAATATATAGGGTCTTCTTTAGAGTGTATATGACTGAATATATAGGGTCTTCTTTAGAGTGTATATGACTGAATATATAGGGTCTTCTTTAGCGTGTATATGACTGAATATATAGGGTCTTCTTTAGCGTGTATATGACTGAATATATAGGGTCTTCTTTAGAGTGTATATGACTGAATATATAGGGTCTTCTTTAGAGTGTATATGACTGAATATATAGGGTCTTCTTTAGAGTGTATATGACTGAATATATAGGGTCTTCTTTAGCGTGTATATGACTGAATATATAGGGTCTTCTTTATAGAGTGTATATGACTGAATATATAGGGTCTTCTTTAGAGTGTATATGACTGAATATATAGGGTCTTCTTTAGAGTGTATATGACTGAATATATAGGGTCTTCTTTAGAGTGTATATGACTGAATATATAGGGTCTTCTTTAGAGTGTATATGACTGAATATATAGGGTCTTCTTTAGAGTGTATATGACTGAATATATAGGGTCTTTTTAGCGTGTATATGACTGAATATATAGGGTCTTCTTTAGAGTGTATATGACTGAATATATAGGGTCTTCTTTAGAGTGTATATGACTGAATATATAGGGTCTTCTTTAGAGTGTATATGACTGAATATATAGGGTCTTCTTTAGAGTGTATATGACTGAATATATAGGGTCTTCTTTAGAGTGTATATGACTGAATATATAGGGTCTTCTTTAGAGTGTATATGACTGAATATATAGGGTCTTCTTTAGAGTGTATATGACTGAATATATAGGGTCTTCTTTTATAGTGTATATGACTGAATATATAGGGTCTTCTTTAGAGTGTATATGACTGAATATATAGGGTCTTCTTTAGAGTGTATATGACTGAATATATAGCGTCTTCTTTAGAGTGTATATGACTGAATATATAGGGTCTTCTTTAGCGTGTATATGACTGAATATATAGGGTCTTCTTTAGAGTGTATATGACTGAATATATAGGGTCTTCTTTAGCGTGTATATGACTGAATATATAGGGTCTTCTTTAGTGTGTATATGACTGAATATATAGGGTCTTCTTTAGAGTGTATATGACTGAATATATAGGGTCTTCTTTAGAGTGTATATGACTGAATATATAGGGTCTTCTTTAGCGTGTATATGACTGAATATATAGGGTCTTCTTTAGAGTGAATATGACTGAATATATAGGGTCTTCTTTAGAGTGTATATGACTGAATATATAGGGTCTTCTTTAGAGTGTATATGACTGAATATATAGGGTCTTCTTTAGCGTGTATATGACTGAATATATAGGGTCTTCTTTAGAGTGAATATGACTGAATATATAGGGTCTTCTTTAGAGTGTATATGACTGAATATATAGGGTCTTCTTTAGAGTGTATATGACTGAATATATAGGGTCTTCTTTAGAGTGTATATGACTGAATATATAGGGTCTTCTTTATAGTGTATATGACTGAATATATAGGGTCTTCTTTAGCGTGTATATGACTGAATATATAGGGTCTTCTTTAGAGTGTATAAGACTGAATATATAGGGTCTTCTTTAGAGTGTATATGACTGAATATATAGGGTCTTCTTTAGCGTGTATATGACTGAATATATAGGGTCTTCTTTAGAGTGTATATGACTGAATATATAGGGTCTTCTTTAGAGTGTATATGACTGAATATATAGGGTCTTCTTTAGAGTGTATATGACTGAATATATAGGGTCTTCTTTAGAGTGTATATGACTGAATATATAGGGTCTTCTTTAGAGTGTATATGACTGAATATATAGGGTCTTCTTTAGAGTGTATATGACTGAATATATAGGGTCTTCTTTAGCGTGTATTTGACTGAATATATAGGGTCTTCTTTAGAGTGTATATGACTGAATATATAGGGTCTTCTTTAGAGTGTATATGACTGAATATATAGGGTCTTCTTTAGAGTGTATATGACTGAATATATAGGGTCTTCTTTAGAGTGTATATGACTGAATATATAGGGTCTTCTTTAGAGTGTATATGACTGAATATATAGGGTCTTCTTTAGAGTGTATATGACTGAATATATAGGGTCTTCTTTAGAGTGTATATGACTGAATATATAGGGTCTTCTTTAAAGTGTATATGACTGAATATATAGGGTCTTCTTTAGAGTGTATATGACTGAATATATAGGGTCTTCTTTAGAGTGTATATGACTGAATATATAGGGTCTTCTTTAGCGTGTATATGACTGAATATATAGGGTCTTCTTTAGCGTGTATATGACTGAATATATAGGGTCTTCTTTAGAGTGTATATGACTGAATATATAGGGTCTTCTTTAGAGTGTATATGACTGAATATATAGGGTCTTCTTTAGAGTGTATATGACTGAATATATAGGGTCTTCTTTAGCGTGTATATGACTGAATATATAGGGTCTTCTTTAGAGTGTATATGACTGAATATATAGGGTCTTCTTTAGAGTGTATATGACTGAATATATAGGGTCTTCTTTAGAGTGTATATGACTGAATATATAGGGTCTTCTTTAGAGTGTATATGACTGAATATATAGGGTCTTCTTTAGAGTGTATATGACTGAATATATAGGGTCTTCTTTTAGAGTGTATATGACTGAATATATAGGGTCTTCTTTAGCGTGTATATGACTGAATATATAGGGTCTTCTTTAGAGTGTATATGACTGAATATATAGGGTCTTCTTTAGAGTGTATATGACTGAATATATAGGGTCTTCTTTTTAGAGTGTATATGACTGAATATATAGGGTCTTCTTTAGAGTGTATATGACTGAATATATAGGGTCTTCTTTAGAGTGTATATGACTGAATATATAGGGTCTTCTTTAGAGTGTATATGACTGAATATATAGGGTCTTCTTTAGAGTGTATATGACTGAATATATAGGGTCTTCTTTAGCGTGTATATGACTGAATATATAGGGTCTTCTTTAGAGTGTATATGACTGAATATATAGGGTCTTCTTTAGCGTGTATATGACTGAATATATAGGGTCTTCTTTAGAGTGTATATGACTGAATATATAGGGTCTTCTTTAGAGTGTATATGACTGAATATATAGGGTCTTCTTTAGAGTGTATATGACTGAATATATAGGGTCTTCTTTAGCGTGTATATGACTGAATATATAGGGTCTTCTTTAGAGTGAATATGACTGAATATATAGGGTCTTCTTTAGAGTGTATATGACTGAATATATAGGGTCTTCTTTAGAGTGTATATGACTGAATATATAGGGTCTTCTTTTAGCGTGTATATGACTGAATATATAGGGTCTTCTTTCGAGTGAATATGACTGAATATATAGGGTCTTCTTTAGAGTGTATATGACTGAATATATAGGGTCTTCTTTAGAGTGTATATGACTGAATATATAGGGTCTTCTTTAGAGTGTATATGACTGAATATATAGGGTCTTCTTTAGAGTGTATATGACTGAATATATAGGGTCTTCTTTAGAGTGTATATGACTGAATATATAGGGTCTTCTTTAGAGTGTATATGACTGAATATATAGGGTCTTCTTTAGAGTGTATATGACTGACTATATAGGGTCTTCTTTAGCGTGTATATGACTGAATATATAGGGTCTTCTTTAGAGTGTATATGACTGAATATATAGGGTCTTCTTTAGAGTGTATATGACTGAATATATAGGGTCTTCTTTAGAGTGTATATGACTGAATATATAGGGTCTTCTTTAGAGTGTATATGACTGAATATATAGGGTCTTCTTTAGAGTGTATATGACTGAATATATAGGGTCTTCTTTAGAGTGTATATGACTGAATATATAGAGTCTTCTTTAGAGTGTATATGACTGAATATATAGGGTCTTCTTTAGAGTGTATATGACTGAATATATAGGGTCTTCTTTAGAGTGTATATGACTGAATATATAGGGTCTTCTTTAGAGTGTATATGACTGAATATATAGGGTCTTCTTTAGAGTGTATATGACTGAATATATAGGGTCTTCTTTTTGCTTGGGGGACTGTAGTTAATCTAAGCCATAAATCTAAGCCATGTCTTCATTATCAATGTCTGCAGCTTTCAATGACATTTTTGTAAATGTTCTTTCCCCCACAAAACATTCACAGACAAAAGACAACAGACAAACATCAATGAAATCCCCCCTGCCCAGACCCACACGCTCCCACCGCCTCAATCTCCACGGCTTGAAAGATTCCACATGACCTCAAACTGCACCACTCTGCCCTTCTCTGTCGCCGACACCCATTCAATATTCAAATAAATAATGAATGACTCTTCCACCGTCCCAATGATGGACATTCACTTGATTTCCAGTTTTTAAGCAAAAGTTTTCAAAATAATTGACAAGAAAAGTACAGTCGAACCCACTCGGTATCTCACCGCACCCTCATATAACCTGTCTTGAAATATGTAGACAGGCGGATTAAAAGTCAATTGATATTGTAAAACTTCTGAAGGCCAACTTTCTAACTCTGCCCATAACTTTTGGACTTTATATCACTCCCAGAAGGCATGAATCACTGATTCGTCACTGTTCGTTTTACACTTAAGGCACGACTCTGCCATTGGGCTGTAGAATTTGTGAAATTGTGTGTCTTCTATAATAAATTATGTACATTAGTTTCTACTGGATTTAAGCATCCATTTTTGTTAATTGTCATTTTGTTAAAGTTTCAACATTCCCTACAACTCTTGCCAATATCAGTTAGTTTTAGGTCTTGGTTCCAATAGTTCCTTTTTTTCGAAGAGATTGTCAGTTGGATATGCTTTCTGCAAGGATTTATAGAAAACTTACCTATCATACAAGTATCCTTTTCTGTGTCAAATAGAAATCCCTCAACGTTGCCCTGATGCCCAAAAGATTTCAGATCGACATTTTGTGTTATAAAACTTTTAAGATGCAAAATGTCTTTCAAAATTTCTATATTGGTTAGTCCAAAATGGCTTTTTAATTCTGTCATGGAAATAATTGTATTTCCTGTTACCAAGTCATTTATGGTTTCTATGCCTTTAGTTTTCTATGTGGGCCAATGTATCTGTGAATTCTGAAAAGCTATCCACGGATTGTTCCATAGGGGTGTGTTTTTAGTGAGTGATAGTGGTTCTTGTAGAATACGTTTCATTGTCTTCCATATTGTTATAGTGTTATTAACTATGAAGTTGTTCATGTTCTTAGCTCCGTCCTCTGAAAACAGGCACATTAAAAGATTCCGGGGATGAGCATGTTCATCTTCAATATGTACTGTACCCACTGTTAACAACAGTAAAATCCTTGGGTGGCGTGTTGATACAATTCCAAGACTGGAAGTTTCATCCCCATACTGTTATTTATCTTCTTGCTCTTTTACACCCCAGTATCTCTACTTGCACATCATCATCTGCACATCTATCACTCCAGTGTTAATGCTAAATAGTCATTATTTCGCCTTTATGTCTTATTTATTGCCTTACCTCCCTACTGTTCTACATTTGCACACACTGTACATTGATTTTTCTATTGTGTTATTGACCGTACAGTTATTTATGTGTAACTCTGTGTTGTTGTTTTTGTCACACTGCTTTGCTTTATCTTGGCCACGTCGCAGTTGTAAATGAGAACTTGTTCTCAACTGGCCTCCCTGGTTAAATAAAGGTGAAATAAATACATAAAAGGTTAAAACCACCCTCAGACTTTGGGACATGAAAAACGTTCCTTTATACTCTATGAGTTGTCTTATGGCCGAGCATACTTTATTAAAGAATGTCTTCGGGGGGGGTACACCTGTGTGTAGATTGATGAGGGACATTTTTTGGGATCCATTTTAGAATAAGGTTGTAACGTAACAAAATGTGGAACAAAGTCTAGGTGTCTGAAAACTTTACGAAAACACTGTATAAGCATCCTAATTATTGAACATTGGTCCACTTAAAGGATTGCTGTAGATCATGAGTTATTATTTTTCTAATTGCCATTGTCTGTTTGGTTCTACATTAATTTTACAAGGCAGGCATTGTTTTCTCAATATTAGTCAGGTATAATATTGGAGATCATCTGCAAATAAGTTTAGTTTATATTTATGTTTACCCATACTGATAACTGTTACGTTTGGGTCCTGTCTAATTCTTTCTGCAAGCGGTTCAATTACCAGTGCACAGGAGGAGGGAGACAGGACATCCCTGTCTTGTACCCCTTTCTAAAGCAATTTCATCAGATAATGCATTATTTTTGGACATTTTTACTTTAGAATATGTACATAATATGTTTTATTAAATGTATTATTTGAGCTGGAAAGTTGAAGGCATCCAAAGTTTTGAATAGAAAAGGCCATTCACGACGGTTGAAAGCCTTTTCGGCATTAACAGCCATTAATGATAAATCTACATCTTTTTTTGTAGCATATTGTATTATACTGAAACATGTTCTTGTATTTGTTTGTAATAGGGGTGTGAACGTTTAAACCAAGTTAGGATCCTTAACGTTAAGAAAAATCCTAAAAACAATGTTTTTCCCCCACATAATTAAAACCACAGTGCAGGGCTTCCTGAGTGGTGCAGCAGTCTATGGCACTAAATCGCAGTGCTTTAGGCATCACTACAGACCCGGGTTCGATCCCAGACTGTGTCACAACCGGCCGTGACCGGGAGTCCCATAGGGCGGCGCACAATTGGCCCTGCATTGTCCGGGTTAGGAGAGAGTTTGGCCAGGGGGGCTTTACTTGGCTCATTGCACTCTAGCGACTCCTTGTGGTGGGCCGGGCACCTGCAGGCTGACTTCAGTCATCAGTTGAACAGTGTTTCCTCCGACACATTGGTGCTTATGGGTTAAGCGAGCGGGTGTTAAGAAGAGCAGTTAGGCGGGTCATGTTACGGAGGACGCATGACTCGACCTTTGCGTCTCCTGAGCCCGTCAGGGATATCACAAACAGAGTCAATTATTTTTTTAATTCACAGTGCAGTTATGATAAAACATTATTTTCTGTGTTATTGCCTAACTAGACTATGGCTATGAAGGCCTGGGGAAAGTTGTGTAATTGAAATAAAACCAGAGAGGAAGAATTTGTGAGGCATGCAAGACAATTAAGGCATTGTGAGATGCAGATTACGATGACATATGCGCACGGTTCTGCCTGCCCGTCCTCTCTCCCTGGCCTGCCTGCTCTTTCTCTTCTAAATCTTCTTCTAGATTTAATAACCCTGAAGAAAGAAAGCTGTAGGATCAGTCAAGCTGTTATTTAATTCATTTCCATAGAAGCTATTAAAATGTCTATTTATCTTAAATAATTATAACTGGTTTGACATGTACAGTTGAAGTCGGAAGTTTACATACACTTAGGTTGGAGTCATTAAAACTCTGTGCCTTTAAATAGCTTGGCAAATTCCAGAAAATGATGTAATGGCTTTAGAAGCTTCTGATAGGCTAATTGACATCATTTGTGTCAATTGGAGGTGTACCTGTGGATGTATTTCAAGGCCTACCTTCAAACTCAGTGCCTCTTTGCTTGACATCATGGTAAAATCAAAAGAAATCAAGACCTCAGAAAAAAAAAGTCTGGTTCATCCTTGGGAGCAATTTCCAAATGCCTGAAGGTACTATATTCATCTGTACAAACAATAGTACGCAAGTATAAACACCATGGGACCACGTAGCCGTCACACCGCTCAGAAAGGAGACACACACAGTCTCCTAGAAATGAATGTACTTTGGTGCGAAAAGTGCAAATCAATCCCAGAACAACAGCAAAGGACGTTGTGAAGATGCTGGAGGAAACAGGTACAAAAGTATCTATAACCACAGTAAAACAAGTCCCATATCGACAACCTGAAAGGCCGCTCAGCAAGGAAGAAGCCACTGCTCAAAAACCGCCATAAAAAAGACAGACTACAGTTTGCAAACCTGACAACAAACCTGACTCAGTTACACCAGCTCTGTCAGGAGGAATGGGCCAAAATTCACCCAACTTATTGTTGGAAGCTTATGAAAGCTTCCCCGAAACATTTGACCCAAGTTAAACAATTTAAAGGCAATGCTCTCAAATACTAATTGAGTGTATGTAAACTTCAGACCCACTGGGAATGTGATGAAAGAAATAACAGCTGAAATAAATCGTTCTCTCCACTATTATTCTGACATTTTATATTCTTAAAATAAAGTGGTGATTCTAACTGACCTAAGACAGGGAATTTTTACTAGGATTAAATGTCAGGAATTGTGAAAAACTGAGTTTAAATGTATTTGGCTAAGGTGTATGTAAACTTCTGACTTCAACTGTATTCTTTTTGTGAGGCCTCAGAGGTGTTTACCAGGTTTATTTACAATAAAATAAATAGCACACTTTGAGTTTAACTTAGTTGTTAAACTAGTAGTTGTTGGCTCTCTTCAAAAGTAAAAGATCATATTCCTACTTAAGTTCCAAAAATGTATTTTCTTCTTTACCTCGTAAATTAAAGAAAAATAAATCATTAACTCAGATTTAACTCTGAGATTATCATTCTCCTGATGTACACCTTAAAAGCATCCCGAGTTATTTTAAGGGTTGGCTTTTCTCTGTCGTATATGTCTACATTTGTAATGGCAAAGGTCTTTATTATTCCGTTTACGCATTTAATACATTTTGGGTCTTGAAGATGCACTCTGTTCATTCTCCATATTCTGTCACTAAGTGTATTTTATTTTGGTGTAATTAAGCATGATACTGGAGAATGATCCAATATCACTATATCATAATAGTTCAATTAAATAAAATATTCATTTGTGGAAAAAAAAATGTAAGTCTCTCATTCTCTAAGAGCTAATGAATAAAACCTCACTGAAAAGGCAGAAGGTAAATCCCCAAGCCACACGGGAAAAAGAGATAGGTATTTACTTAATTAGCCCTGTCCAACATTTTAATTGATAAGGGATCTAGAGGTGCACCTAGTGACGTCTCCACTCTCTCCACTCCAGTGCTCTGCTCTACCAGATAGTTAATCCCTGCAATCATTCAGCTCTGCCAACAGAGACAAATTTAGTCTAGCGCTCAGGTTAGGTTCCAAACACACAGACAGACACACACTAGGGATGGACTCACGACCAATCAGAATGACTCAAATGCACATTGCAGAGGTAAACAGCAGAGTTTCTGCTTTTCTTCGATAGTTTGGCTAACAGACACTACGAAAGAGAAGTCTGATTTTCGCAATGATAGAACTGATTCAGTTACAAAAACATATTTTCTGGTGAGTGTTTTGCATTGTTCTGTGTCAGGTATTATGGAAACTCCATTAGGTGAGTGCCTGTGATTGCTATTTGAAGTGGGGGAAATAGGACTTCCTGGAGGGCTAAATACCCTGCAGTATGTTAGCTCGATGCACCGTTATAAAAACTACATACAAAAGTTGGTTTATTAAAATTTTAATTTCAAATTGTATATCCTTGCAGGTCAAAATGTTTCTCGGATAATGTAATTTAACAACGCTTGTTCATTAAATAGGCCTACAAAAAAATGTCAAAAATGAACATGAATTCATTTGAATATTAACGTTTGTTCGGATATTCGATTAACCGTGCCCGTCCCTAGTTTGAACGCACACACACACACAAACAAACAATCAGACAGGATAACACACAACAGACTTGGAAACACTCCAACTACACACACAACAACTTTGGGAAATAAACTTGGGTGGTGATTACATGCTCCTGAACCAGCAGAGGTATGATGAAACCAGTCTATTTATGCCTTGGTTGGTTGGTCGGTTCATTGGCCGGTGTGAGATTAGAATGCAGACAGAGATACCTGCTGCAACTCTTCAGGGCCTCAGAAGGAGGACAGACAGAAAGAAAAGAACCACACAATGTTTTCTCTGTTTTCACACACTGGAGACACTGACCCAATAGAATAAAAAAAAGAGAGGACAGGAGAAAAAACATATATTCTTTCTCTCACAATCTCTGTGCACACACACACACTCAGATAAAGACACACAGTGTGTGTAACAAGCCTGCTCTAAACCTTGGGAGAAGAGGCTCTGGGCAGAGCTGAGGATAAGATAGAATAAGATAAAGGGATAGAGGGAGGGAGGGAGAGAGGATAAAAAAAATCCCCCTCCATGAGAACAAATCCTCTGAAAAAGAACCAGCCCTGTGTGTGTGTGTGTGTGTTTTTGTCAGGCCTGCCTGATTAGAGAGATAGAGATCTTAATGATGCTGCAAGTAGCACTGGAAAAATACAACTCTCCTTGTCAACAAAGTCTGTGTCCCAAATGGCACCCTTTTCACTATGTAGTGCATGTAGGCCCTAGTCAAAAGTAGTGCACTATATAGGGATAGGGTGGCATTTGGGATGCAGTTAATAATGGACGGAACATATGCAGCCGGTGGGGTGGAGAGAAGAGAGAGAGAGAGAGATCCATTAGCTACGGTTTGGTCCAGTGAGAGTAAAGGGGTGAGAGGGTTACAGATGAGAGGGGTCATAGGTGAAAGCGGGAGAGGGAAAGAGACGAGCAGGGGGGGGATGGAGGGAGAGGTGATAGTATTAGGTAGAGTGGGGGGGGTATGGGTGAGCAGCAGGGGAGTTAGAGGTTTCATCAAGAGGGACATGGGGGTGAGAAGGTGAGAGGGGTAGGGGGTCAGTCTTAGGGCCCTGGGTGATGAGGAGCTATGTGATGTGTGAAGTCAGTGTGCCTATGGGTAATAAATAGGATGGATCCGTTCCTTTGCACTCTCCACGACGTGTGAGTGTTTTCCTATCTGAGCAGTAGCACACGTTAGCGTGCGTATGTTTTTATCCGAGCGCATGCATGTGTTTTGATTGAGTAGGGACACACTGTATGTCGACATCGTCTGTTGCCGTTTCCAGAACACCAGGGGGCTGGTGGGTCAGGAGGGGGAACGGGGGAGGAACTTAGTGAAGTCTTCAGATTAACCGACAGGAAGGAGAGGAGAACAAGAGGTCACGACACTGGGGTCACTGGATGTCCGTCCAGAGGAGATGGAGCCCCCATCCAAACACGCACACAGACACACACCGTGCTCACCACTGGTCATGTGTGACACACAAAAACAAGATCACCAGCCTGACAGCCCGGTAAACAAGCCCGACACAGATTGTGAGTGAGAGAGAGAGAGATCCGCGTCTGTGTTTTCCTCATCAGCCCTGTTTTCCCGTCTCAGCTCAAAAACGTTCTGATTTACAAGCTTTAATTAATATCAAACTACCACAGGTTTAGCTTTATGGCTTTTCACTGAAGGGAAATGTACTCCGCGGATGACCAAATATACACAGAGCTAAAATAAAGACGTTGATAGAGAGATGAATTATTGAAAAGCCTGCATGGAAAAGTGATTCAGTCAGAGTTTATAGAGTCACATTTAGTTTCACGTCAAATCTCGTTTTACGAGTGGGATTATCAAGGTTTTAAAAACATTACATTTAGGTGGTCAATTTATGGTTCTTTGCGGTTCTACAAGCTGTCGCATCGACAAGGGGGGAGGAAAGGAGGGAGGGTTGCAGAGGGAACCACTAACACAGCAGAGCCTAGGGGAATGTATTACACAGAGAGTTGCTTCTTTGCCTGCATCCTAAAAGGAACCCTATTCTCTACAGAGCCCTATGGGCTATGGTCAAAAGTGCATTATAAAGGGCATAGGGTGCCATTTGAGACGCTGTCCTACAAGTCTCACATAAAAGGCTTTCCTTCTCTCCCTCGCGACAACTTCTCACTGAAGTGCTTATCGTGCAATGGAGTGGGTTTCATTGTCCCCCTCGCTCAAAACCAAAACTGTCAACAATGCCACGGTCACAGCCAGGCCTCCAGAGTACCCAGTAACACAAAAACACCTGCCACAAGAGGAGAAGCACGGGACGCAATCACCAGGAGAGTTTAGTTTACACTCAGTTTACCTTTTCATCCATCCCTTGTTTCCTTCAACCAGATATTTTTTTTGAAAGACCATGTCATTTTCTTGTCCCTCAGTTGTCCAGAATAAACATGGCGCCCTATTCCCTGTGGGCCCTGCTCATTTGAGAAACCTCTCTAAAGAGGACCGGGGGACAACATTAAAAAGTCTCCCATGTCGTTTTCCACTGCCCCAGGCCCCAGCTGTAGATAGTGTACTGTGGTTTATTGTATTGTGAAGCCAGGCAGGTCGTGTTAGGGTTCAGTAGTTAGGCAGTGGTCCGAGTCCCAAATGGCACCCCATTCCCCTATATAGGTCTCTGGTTAAAAGTAGTGCACTATGGAGGGGATAGGGTGCCATTTGGAATGCAGTAGCGAGAAGCCTTTAGTTTCCTCTGAGCTGAACTCCAGCAGGCAGCTAGCTACTGGCCGGACGGTGTTTTCATTGTTCCCCTGCAATTCTTAACCTCTCAGGAATTCCTGCCTCTACCAGGAAATATGGTTTACAAGAACAGGCACCAAGCCTAGGCATCCACGTCACTAACCTAACCCCCCTGCACCCTCCTGGTAATGTCTTCCCCTTTGCCCCCTTATACCCCTTTCCCCCCTGGTAGATCCTCCTGGCTCATCCCTCCGGAGTCAGACCGCGACCCCCAAAACAGTCACACATGCCCTCTTGGACCAGAGTCTGAAACTGTCTGCCTGTGTTTCCCAAATGGCAGCCTATTCCCTATAGTCAGCTACTTTTGACCAGGGCGCATAACCCCTGGCCCGTGTTGGGTAAGAGATGGATATTTGGATGTTAGACATCGATAATCCAGATAATACCAGACCCTTCATGTGAAAGTTCCTCTCAGATTTCCTGCGGTGCAAAAAGGTGTGCGGGCTGGTGAACTTCAGTTCTTTCTCAAAGCCACGTGACGAGAACATGGATTGTTCACTGTTACTGCAGAGTTGAGGACCTCAAGGATCAGATGCTTGGATGAAGTATGTGTGTTTCTAATGAAGAGCATCAGATGAAAATTATCTCTCTCTTCCCAGCCCCAGGGGTGTTATTTCAACCCCAGATGATGACACCCCCCCCACACACACACATGATAAGAGTGACGAGGAGAAGTAGGCTCATCTCTTTCTCCCTCCCTCCCCATGTCTCAGAGAGGGCACCTTACCTTTCATCAACATCATATGAACCTCTCAGCTTGAACATAGTCAGGCCTTGGAGATGGCAAAATGTTACTTGTTTACCACTGAACTGCAAAGCTACAGTAGTTTGGCTGAGCAAATGCGAGGCTGCTTAAAGGAAATATATATGAAAAATGTCATAACTACTTGGAAAAATAGCATAGATGGAAGTATCACTATCGATAACACTGACACATAAATAAACAAATGTTTGATTTCCTGCCAGTGCTTTAGAGCCAGCTCCTTGAATGAATCCCAGTCACAGCACCATGGGGGGGGGGGGTTGCATTCCCAAAAACACAGGACAGAGAGAGGACACTCCCATGCTATTTGTGATTCCCAGATGGCACCCTATTCCCTACTTAGTGTGCTACTTTTGACCAAAACTTGTGCACTATGTAGGGAATGGGGTGCTATTTGAGACATAACCATTGCCTCTATCCGTTCCATTCTATCTCAACCCAATTATGGAATGATGGTGGGATGTTTTCTAGGAAGAGACTATTCCAGAAGGATTGCTCTGTATTAAGCTAAAAGTAATTCCTAGTTCCTCGTCTCCCTCTTCTCCCCTCCCTCCCTCCCTCTCTCCTACACCCCCCATCCCACATTTCTCCCTCGATCCCTCACTCTCCTTCCCTCCCAACATCCCCCTCTCTTTCTCTCCCTCCCTCCATCCATCCCTCTCTCCTTCCCTCCCTCCAGTCCATTGGAGCCATCTGTGGAGCAGAGGGATGGAGGGAGGGAGAGAAAGAAGGAAGGGATTGAAGGAGGGAGAGAAGAAGGCATAGAGGAAGAGGAATGTCTACATACAGAACATGTGGTCTGGGAAATAACCTTCTTAATGACACACAACACAGTGCCTCCAGCCCCCACCCCCACCCCCACCATACAGAGAAAGCAAAGTCTTGGGAAAGTAATGTGGGGGGCATGTTGGTCAGGATACACAGACACCGTCTAGATCTGGAGCCGTATGTATCAAGTGTCTCAGTGTAGGAGTGCTGATCTAGCATCAGGTCCCTGTTAGTGTCCATGCAATCGTATTCAGTGTGATCTTAAATGCAAAACTGATTCTGAATCAACACTCCTACTCTGAGACGCTTGATACATATGGCCCCAGTCCTGAGTCTGACCAGTGGTTACCTCCCGGGTTGTAAATGACAGGTTCAAAAGCTTCCTTCACATGTATGCAGACTTAATAACACAGTCATAATCACAAGTTATGAAAAGGCCCAGAGTTTTCGTGTTCGGATCCCCTTAGAAAAACTCTGGTACCTTGCTTATGTATTACGTCGCCTTCACTGTCATTAACGTGTCTAGCCAAACATTGTCTAACAAAGTGAGACATAAATAACTCGACAGACAATTCATTTACATTTAGAAAATATGCCAACAGCTTTCTCAAGTTGCCTCGCACGCATAGATGGACATCCAGGACCCAGTGTGCATTTTTAAACAGCAGTGGCTTTCCGTCCTTCCTGCCTTTGAGCCTGGCTGTTTTCTTTGTAACACCATTAAGCTGACAGAATGTCATTCTTATGGCCCAGCCAAGTCCTGCATTACCGTTCAGGCCAGGCAGCATCGGGGAGTCCACTCCAGACACACACACACACACACACAGTGGTGTGCAAGAGAACAGCTGTGTGTCAGTACGGGTGGTTTTGATTTTAGGTCCACCTGTGTCTCTGTTGGCACCTGTTTATGTGTGTGTATTGGTTCAGCTTTTGGCAAAGAGCTCAACTCCCAGGTATTTGCTGTGGAGGTTTTCAGACCACTTTTATGGCTGGTATGAGAATCACAATATAATCATCTTCCAAGTTCGATTGATCACCCAGACACTGTGTTCATGCCACATTCACATTGCATGAAACTTGCAAAGTCCCAGGGAAACTTATAGTTCTAGCAGGTTAATATTTAACTGTGTATTATTTGTAGACACTTAGATATCAGAAAAATAGGCCTGCATCTAAATCTCTCAGTGGAGTCTTGTTACAATAAAGGAAGCCTTGTCTTTTAAGTAGCAAAAAAACTATTATAAAGTTGTATTATTGAAAGAATCTGAAAATAGGATTAAACAGTCACACTGGTCTCAGAAAGTCACAGAGAAGAATGCCTTCCTTTATCCCGTTAAAATTGCTGCTTTCCTAATTTCTCACACTTAATCTGAAAAGGTAATCTCCTTTGAGAAGAGGCCTCAACTACAAACTCTGCAGGAAAGAGACATATGCGGATTTTCTGCTGGTAAACCCTCAACTGAGCTAGATAGTGAAACAGTGGTTTACTCTGAGATTGACAAAATGATAGTTTGAGTTTCACCATCAATGAGATTGACAGGCAATGCACGACTCTGGTTTTGAGGTGAACCGCATGAGTTCTGCTGCTTGGGATTCGGAGGACTCCTATACCCCTTGCATAATAAATAGGCACGTTTGTTGTATGAACCTGTGAGATTTCCTGCAGCAAGCGAATATATGTGGGAGATATTAAATAGGCTACTTCATTAAATAATACAACGTTATAAACTCACTGAAAGGAACTCGAGTGTCCCGACATAATCCCGTTCAGTCTTCAGAAGTTCGTTCAAAACACACACTCTCAGACGTAGCTGTTTCTCCAAATCTTTCCCGCTTTCGCCTTTCCCGTGTTCTCCTTTGCTTTCATCAGTCATGGTGATAACGCAATTCATGAAGGCGATATATTGTCTGCGGAACGTTTGATATTAAAAAGTTTAATTCAATTGTTGCCGGAAAAAAGTTTGCAACATGGTTTAAAAGTGGAGGTGAATCTCCATTCACTCACTCACTGCGGTGCAAACGCACTCAGTCCAAATGAATAAAAAGCCCTTTATAACACACTGTACGAAACAACCAAAACAAAAAAATCTATTTGACAACTTCGCCGCTATAAACGCTCAAATTTCACGATCAAATGCGGAGACCCTCGCTTAGTTTCACACGCCTGCCTGACTGAGAGAAAGGAAACACAACAGCGGTACGCCTCTGGACATCAGTCAAACTACTTGACTCCTGTTTAGACCTTCATCCCAGTTCCAGCCTCCCAACTCATTCTCGCTCTTCCACCCATAGACATAGTTAGACGACGCAACAGTGTATATGTCGTATTGTGGAGTCTATGAGCAGTGGCAGGGCCAAACTCCATTATAAAATAGTACATTTTCTTCTTCTACAATCTCTATGGGATTGTACACTAACTGCATACTACCACCTGGAGTGTGTTGTTTGAAATGGTATGAAGCCAAGGTTGGTGATTTGCTGCAAAGTGGAATGTTTTCTCACAAGTATAACTAATTGGCTGACCCCCCACCCCCATGACCTGGATGGAATTATGTCATCCTTCCTTAACCCATAGAAAGTCCCACCCAGTTGACTAATTCAAAATGGTGAAAGTCCTAAAATAGGCTTTTGTGCACTAGAGTCTTCTATCTATCTCTATGCTTCCACCCAACCACCACCACGGAGAGGACAGGAAACCAACCCTGGGAATGGCCGCCAGGAGACCCAGGTTATGTCCCCAATGACATGTCCCTAATGGCACTCTATTCCCTACACAGTGCACTACTTATGAGGTATAACACTAACCCAGACATACTGTTTTGGAGTTTCTCACTATTTATAGGCCTGCTATCTGGGGTTTAGAAGTTATGTATTAGCCTAACGCAAAAGTTACATTTAATGTGAGAGAGTAGTTATTATTATACATTTTTAATACATGTACTTTAGTAATTTAGCAAATGCTCTTATCCAGAGTGGCTTACTGGCCATCTGTCATTCAGGGCAGAGCCCCACCTGTTTTGAGCCCCATATTTTTTAGCAAAAAAAAAAATATATATATAAAAATGGGGGGGGGGTTGCCTGTTTTGCATGTTATTTTGATAGTACTATGTGTCACATATCAGTTTGCAAACAGTAAAACATTTCAATTAAAAATCATTGAGTTAATTAAGCCTCCATACAAACATGGTCTCTTTTGCTTACTTGAGTAAGGCAGCTCCCAAATGCAGGTGTTTCAGCCTAGCTCAGTGCTTTCTGTGGTGGTGGGGTAGCCAGAGGAAAATAAGGAGCGTAGGGGTTAGTAATGTTCTCTAGTTGCGCCGTGATTGGCTCAGTGTTCTGTCACTAATGGGGACACTACATCCCTGCCAAATCTAAGTGTACAGCTCGACAATTCAAGCCCATTGGGTGCTGCCAAAGAGTTACATTAGAAGTGCCCATCCAAGAAGGCTCAAGGTCATTGGCCACAGATAAAATGACGTCAAACCACGTTATATCTACAGTAGCTTTGATTGGACTGTCAGCATCTTACTTTCAAAATCTTAGCTAGCAGTCATCATCATGAATCAAGTCGACAATATACTGGCAAATATGTTTTATTCCTTGTCATAAGAAGATAAATAATGAAGAGAAATTATAGATTAAACGTATTGGTGCTCATTGGCCCTTGGACAAAAACATTACACAACAAGTTGAAAATCGTAAATTCAACAATGAATGGTTTGGAAGGAATCAGTGGCTAACTGCAAGCATTGCAAAGCAATCACTAGCCTGCTATTAAGTGGAGTGGGTGTGTGGTCCCATTTCTGAGTTTAAGGGTCTCTTTTCCAAACTAAAATGATAAACATTCCACATTGGCCATACTGTCAATCCAGCATGATTTCAGCTGCACTCAAAACAACTGTTAACTCGGGAACTGGGATATTTGATGTCAGTGAGTTCAAGACAACTGGGAACTCGGAAAAAAACTAGCTCTGGGAACTCGGGAAAATACATTTTGAAGTCAGGAACTCGGGCCTCTTTCTAGAGCTACGACCTGAAGTGATTGATGATTCAATCTTGTTTTTTTCCCCAAGTTCCAAGTAGTCTTGAAAGCACAATAAATCCAGAGAATGCCAGACTTTGATGACAAAGTTTGATGAGCACAGCACAGCTATGCTGCTGCATAAATGATGTATAAATGATGTAATGTACCAGGGAAATATGTATAAAGTAAAGTAATGCTAAGTAATGCTAAGTGTATGTTGTACAGTAGCCCATGTAGCTGTTAGTAGCCCAGCTGTTAGTAGCTGCCCATGCCTCACCCCTCAATTATTAATTTTTTACCCTTTTCTCCCCAATTTTGTGGTATCCAATTGTTAGTAGTTACTATCTTGTCTCATCGCTACAACTCCCGTACGGGCTCGGGAGAGACGAAGGTTGAAAGCCATGCGTCCTCCGAAACACCAAGCTGCTTCTTAACACAGCGCACATCCAACCCGGAAGCCAGCCGCACCAATGTGTCGGAGGAAACACCATGCACCTGGCGACCTGGTTAGCGTGCACTGCGCGTGGCCTGCCACAGGGGTTGCTAGTGCGCGATGAGACAAGGATATCCCTACCGGCCAAACCCTCCATAACCCGGATGACCCTAGGCCAATTGTGCGTTGCCCCACGGACCTCCCGGTCGCGGCCGGCTGCGGCATTGCCTGGGCGCGAACCAGAGTCTCACAGCTAGCACTGCGATGCAGTGCCCTAGACCACTGCGCCACCCAGGAGCCCCCCCTCTTAATTTTGCCTACTGTTCTGACTTGGTGGTGCACATGGAGCCTATAACCTGTTTTAGAGAACTGTAATTATTGAATATTGTAAGAGCTTTAATTGTTAGCTTATATGCCCCCTTTATTTATCCTACAGTTCTGACATTGCGTACAGGGAGAACACTGTAAGAACAGCCCATGTTCTGAATTCTGTCACTGTACATTTCAAATGTGCTGAACAAATAGTTACATTTACTACGTCCGTCCTAGCTCGCTCATTAATGTCTTAATTGAAATTAAGTATTACCTCTTATCCGCTTGTCACCCTTATGCCATAGTTTCTACATCTCAATTGTCATTAGAAACCACATTTCTTTAAGCAAGTCAGCCATATCACCTATGTTTGTTTTATTAGGCAGTAAATGAGGCTGAATGAACTGCCAGACAAGGCTCCGCTGATAGCCAAGTGTAGCAGTGGTAAGGTGTTGGGACTGCTGTTGGGACTCTGCTGTTGGGACAGCTTTATGTAGGCTCTAACATGCCATAATTTCCACAGAGTGCATTAATTTTAAGATATAGGTTTAGACAATCACATATCACACAGTCATAGTAAGTACATTTCTTTCATCAATAATGAAATGGTGGTACTTATCAGGTATTTACATACTGGGCTATTAAGTTGTGGGAAGGAATACAATCTACACCACAACTGACTGGAAACAAACATAGTCCTACATTTAGGAAATCGCTAAATTAATATTGATTGGGAATATATTTTTGTTGTTTTTGTTGCCAGTTTGGCAGTCTACTATTCATTTGGCATTCACTAACGTACAGTATCATGCTAAACTTCAGATTAGTGGACCGTTTTGACAAGAAACTTGTGAGAATATTTAGTATATGAAAAGTTCATCATCACCAGAAAAGAGAAGAATTCACACCTCTGCAGCCAGTGTTATCCATTTATAACACTGACTGAAGATCAAGGTGATGTGTGAGGTGACTGCAAGGGGTAGAAGCAACATAGTAAACGAATATCCAGGACACTCAAATTAGTGTGATATATTACGTTTGGTGTGGTATTAATTTGTGGATGTCCATCATCCATTTCATATCATACGAATTGTCATTTTTAATGTATCATATGTTACGATTTACAATTGTGAAGATACGTTACGAATTTCAATTTGTACAATATGTTACGAACTTGCAATATGTATGACATGTTACGAATTCCAATTTGTTGTGGCTAAAGTTAGCTAGGTTGCTAACACTAGCTAGGCTAGGGGTTACAGTTAGGGTTGCTAAACTTTCGTGAAAGCAGTGCACCACAAAGGAAACAGGGCGCCACCTGGGACACAGCCAATGTGAGATAAGGTCAGATATCATTACAACAACAACAACACACTACTGCAGAATGCTGTAGCCCAGGTACTCCCAAAATGGGGGTATGCGCAATGCCGTCGGGGTACGCCAAATAAAAATGTGATTCACATTAATTTTTTTAAATCGGGGTACGCCAAATAAAAAATCTTCACATTTTCAGACAGTCCACTTATATTTTCCAACGGGGCTATACATTTTGGTGAGGTTTTTTCTCGACTGAGTAGCCCCAATTCACTGCCAAAAATAAAATTAAACCATCTAGTGTTCAGCGAAATAGCAAACAGTGTCAAATACAGGTAACCTAGTCAAATAATTAACATCCAATCACATTAACCGTTACTCTCTTGCGGGAATTTCACTAATGATCCATATGTAGCCAAACGTAGCTGCTGCTCATGTTGGTATCTGTACTGATGGCGCAAAGCCATGACAGGGAAACATAGTGGTAACGTGTGCAAGCAGTTGCTCCCGACGCCACTTGGGTACTCTGCAGCATCCACCAAGAGGCTCTTGCTGCCAAGGGAATGCCTGACAGCTTGAAAGATGTTTTGGACACTACAGTGAAAATGGTTAACTTTGTTAAAGCAAGGCCCCTAAACTTGTGTATTTTCTGCACTATGCAATGATATGGGCAGCGACCATGTAAAGCTTTTACAACATACAGAAGTCCGCTGGTTATCAAAGGGCAAATTATTGACACTTTTTAAAATTGAGAGACGAGCTTAAAGTTTTCTTTGCTGACAATAATTTTCACTTGTCTGACTGCTTGCATGATGACGAGTTTCTCACACGACTGGCCTATCTGGGTGATGTTTTTTCTCGCCTGAATGATCTGAATCTAGGATTACAGGGACTCTCCACAACTATATTCAATGTGCGGGACAAAATTGAGGCTATGATTAAGAAGTTGGAGCTCTTCTCTGTCTGCATTACCAAGGGACAACACACAGGTCTTTCCATCATGGTATGATTTTTTTGTGTGCAAATGAACTCAAGCTTATGGACAATGCCAAATGTGATATAGCGAAGCACCTGAGTGAGTCGGGTGCGCAATTACGCAGGTACTTTCCCAAAATGGATGACACAAACAACTGGATTCGTTATCCCTTTAATGCCTTGCCTCCAGTCCACTTATCGATATCTGAACAAGAGAAGCTAATAGAAATTGCAACAAGCTGTTCTGTGAAAATGCAATTTAATCAGAAGCCACTGCCAGATTTCTGGATTGCGCTGCCCTTAGAGTATCCTCCCTTGGCAAATCGTGCTGTTACAGTGAGGGAAAAAAGTGTTTGATCCCCTGCTGATTTTGTATGTTTGCCCACTGACAAAGAAATGATCAGTCTATAATTTTAATGGTAGGTTTTATTTGAACCGTGAGAGACAGAATAACAACAAAAATCCAGAAAAACGCATATCAAAAATGTTATAAATTGATTTGCATTTTAATGAGGGAAATAAGTATCTTGTGTGATTTCTCTCCCTTAAACTTTTTTGGTCTTTGGGGAGCATAGGTCATTCACGAATATCCTTCATCAGGATCAGTTCTGTACTGTTTTCTCCACTTGTTTCAAGGATTTTTCCCCCACAACCTTCTCAAGCTGTGCCCTGACAAGTGGAAATGGTATTGTCAGTCAGTGGACTACTGGACAGAGTCTAATGCCATTATAAACTGTGTGGTTCCAACCCTGAATGCTATACCACGGGTATTACAAAACATTTAATTAAGTTGGTAACCAGTTTATAATAGCAAAAAAAGGCACCTCTGGGGTTTGTGGTATATGGCCAATATACCACATCTAAGGGCAGTATCCAGGCACTCCGCATTGCGTTGTGTGTAAGAACAGCCCTTAGACGTGGTATATTGGCCATATACCACACCCCCCTCATGGCTTATTGCATCATTATCCTGCAGCTATTGCATTCATTCACCTCATATAACACCTATTGTCTGGTCATTACAGTAGGCCACAACAGTGGAGAGACCAGGGGCCGTATGTGTCAAGTATATGTCAAGAGTAGGAGTATTTGATGTTGCACCAGTCTGGCCAGAACAGTAACTTGAAGAGCACTGTACCAGAAACTTGGTGTTGTGTACATTACTAATCAGATGGAGAGAGCGCTTGGGCACCTGTTTAAGTGGAATCATTAACACCCACATTTACCTGTTTTAGTTCACTGGGTGTGTTGAAGGACTAATCCTTTTAAAGAGGATTTTGAGGGAGTCATTTTCACAACCCAAGCTAATGGTTTAATAAGGATTAACCGCAATCAAAGATGTAATGTGATAATTCAATTAGATCCATTTTACACTGTGTTTTTCCCCCAAATAGCACCATATTCCCTTTATAGTGCACTACTTTTGGCCAGAGTCCTAGTAAATTTTTATCAAATCCAATTTTATTTGTCCCAATTTTATTTGTCACAACCTTACAGTGAATTGCTTACTCACAAGCCTTTAACCAACAATGCTTTTCAGTCTCCTGATGGGGAAGTGGTTTTGTCACGACTGTCTTGGTGTGCTTGGACCATGTTAGTTTGTTGGTGATGTGGACACCAAGGAGCTTTGAAGCTCTCAACCTGCTCCACTACAGGCCCGTTGGTGAGAATGGAGGTGTGCTCGGTCCTCATTTTCCTGTAGTCCACAATCATCTCCTTTGTCTTGGTCACGTTGAGGAGCACGCACCCCTGAGGGTCCACCATGTTAAAGATCAGCATGGCTGATGTGTTGTTACCTACCCTTACCACCTGGTGGGCGGCCCGTCAGGAAGTCCAGGATCCAGTTGCAGAGGGAGGTGTTAAGTCCCAGGGTCTTGATCTGAAAATTAATTAGGCCTACTCATTGGGTGAGTAGAAAATGTATTCAGAATGTCTGCCTATTTAGACGAGAGTATATGCAGGTAGAATATCTCCAAATGAAGACATTATTATAAATATAGTGAGGAAAGCTTTTTAGACATGTCCTCCTGGTTAGTCTAGCTTTCCTATTTGGATCCTAATAAAATACTAAATACCAAGTTTAACAAGCAATGGTATGTGTATGCCATTGTCATAGGCTATATTTGTATGCATATAAAACGTACACACGGATAAGCTGCTATGCAGGTATGCAGTGAAGGGTAGTCCAACAGTAAAGTGAAGACATCCATCACGGGGAAATATAAACCTTGATGTGTGCCGCCCTCTATTGGTCAATGATCATCAATGCGTTTGTGATGAAACTTTAATCAAAGCCAACTCCCATGTAAATGTAATATAATTATGCCAATGCCAACAAATGTGTTATATACACAATTGTTGTGGGTTCCCACAATTAAAATGTCCCCAGTAAATATGTTTTGTATGGGGAGTTTTGGTCTTGGTCGTCTCCAATAATGAGTTTGTGAGCAAGCAACTGTATCTGAAATGGCCATTTAATTCAATAGCAAACAAATGTGCTAAATATCAAGCAAGCGACTATATATTTTGTTGAAGAATTAATTCAGTGGGTGTGGCTTGATCAGGTGGTTTTCGAATGTAATCCTATGAAAACGAAAGTAGGCTTCTTTGAGGAAATAGACTTACAACGACGGGCCTTTTACTTGA
Organism: Oncorhynchus keta; assembly: GCF_023373465.1. Taxonomy (NCBI): domain Eukaryota; kingdom Metazoa; phylum Chordata; class Actinopteri; order Salmoniformes; family Salmonidae; genus Oncorhynchus; species Oncorhynchus keta. Next base: position 26,264,381 of record NC_068424.1, on the reverse strand, counting down.
TCATATTTTCACTAAACCGTTCTCAAAATGTCGAGATCATCTGTACTGAAAATAAAAGCTGTAAACGCAGTGAAGGTAAGCACTAACTAATGCATATGTTGTTATTAAGTGTTAAGCGTTAATTTAGCCTTTGTTTTGGCATCTCCACGATGTAGCTAGCTAACGTTCGCTACATTAGTTTAGCTTCGGTGCAACTCTCTTGGTTGCATCGAAGCTATATGTAGACTAAATCACGTCAATGGACCAATAAACCTTGCTAGCGTTAATTGGGCAAAACATGTTTTTCTTACAATGTTACCATTTAACTGTGCGTGAATGGTTGCATAAGAATACCTACATACATATATATATGTTATAACTAAACTTTTTTTTCTTGCGATATGGCCTGAGAAACAAATAACTTGTTACATTTTGTTCTGTTACGTTCAGCCGTTGTTAGTTGGAAAATTCCCTAGTCACTCTGCCAGACAGCCATTACTCATGCAAAAGCGAAAGCAAAACAAAACGGGTAAGAACGGTTTCATTGGTTCACTTGATTGGGCTGTCTTTTTTTGCAGCGCGACTAACACCACCTGGGTTTAGGTGTGTAAACGTAGTTTACAATATAGTACACTGATCCTAATGTTCTTGTGAGTTTAAGTTATTTTATAGTATGAGTTTAGTGCACCTATTTCCACATTATGCACCACTTAGACAAAGGCTGCTTTCCAAACACTTAAGACACACCCTCAGACCTCAAATTAAGTAGACACTTCTGATGACGTGTTATGACGTCTGACGAGTATACAATTCGAGGGCAAGGTAGGAAGGAATGATTTTTAAATGGACCGCCGTTGCCGGAAATTCGTCACTCGTTCATCCGAGATGATTGTGTTTTCAGCCACCCGTAGCTTGTGTGTGCATTATATGCGCTACCGTCAATTATGATTGCATGTCTACTTATTAACTATATAAGTAATGCCTAGCTGGAACTTCTGAAGAAAGAAAATGTTTTATTTCCAAAAGACAACCAAACAAAAACATCAGTACTTTTATAAGACGTGCTTTGTATTAGTAGCACTATTTAAAAATAACTTATTTACATTTGTTTTTACTTACACTTGTATGTTGACTCTGTATTGCCATTGAGGTTTTAAGTTTTGGCGGACTCTTCTTAGCAGATGTACAATCACTCGCAAACTCCATTTAAAAAACGAGGGCTGTGGGGCTTAGGTTGCAAACTACCCTTGCTTGGCTAATAATTTGGACCAATTTGGATCAACGACAAATATTGTAAGTGGAAGAGGGTGTCTTTTATTAGTTTGAAACGCAGCCACAGTATCTTCTTTTCGTCCCTTCGCCTTAGGTGGATAACTTCCGCAAGTCTCTGTATCAACAGGTTAGTATGTGTTTGCCTTATTGTGTTAACAGATGTCTGCTGGTGCAATGCATTACCATTTGAAGTAGAAAGGGGCATGCCATTGTGGCATAATGGTGTAGTTAGTTCTGACCTATTTCTGTTTTTGTTTAGGCAGAGGATCTGTTTTCAAACTACATCCCATTGAAGATCACCCAACTGGACAACCTGCTGAAGGTAGGCCTCATTGGTTAGTTCACATCCCATGTATCACTGTCTGTTCCCACATTGTGAAATTTACCAACCTTTTCATCCATATCTTGTCCAACCGGCTCTACCTACTTTCCTCTCATCTATCTCTCCACTTCCCTCCCACTCCTCTTCTCCTTTATCCCTCCCACTCTTCCTCTATCCCACTCTCCTTTCCATTTCTTTCCCAGGAGGAGGATCTCAGCATCACAGACCTGTCCACTCTCCATGCTCCTCTAGACATCCCTATACCAGACCCTCCTACTCCAGATGATGAGGTGACTGGCTATCATGCTCTTCTAACCAAATACAAAATCTGTTCCCAAATGGCACCCTATTTACTATTTAGTGAACTTCTTTTGACTAAGGCCCATTGGGCTACCCACAGGGCTCTGTTCAAAAGTAGCGCACTATATAGGCAACTGGGGGCTATTTGGGACACATACCAAATACACTGAACAAAAATATAAATGCAACAAGTGTTGGTCACATGTTTCATGAGCTGAAATAAAGATCCCAGAAATGTTCCATGCGCATGAAAAGCTTATGTCAAATTGTGCACTTTTTAAAATATATTTTTTCCCCCATACCTGTTCGTGAGCATTTCTCCTTTGTCAAGATAATCCATCTACCTGACATGTGTGGCATATCAAGAAACTGATTAAACGACACGATCATTACACAGGTGCACCTTGTGCCGGGGACAATACAAGGCCACTCTAAAATGTGCAGTTTTGTCACACAACACAATGCCACAGATGTTTCAAGTTAGTGTGCAAATTACATGTTGACTGCAGTAATGTCCACTAGAGCTGTTGCCAGAGAATAGACTGTTAATTTCTCTACCATCAGCCTCTTCAACATTGTTTTAGAGAATTTGGCAGTACGCTCAACCGGCCTCACAACCACAGACCATGTATATGATGTTGTGTGGGGGAGGGGTTTGCTGATGTCAACGTTGTGAACAGAGTGCCCCATGGTGGGGTTATGGTATTGGTAGGCATAAGCTACGGACAACGAACACAATTGCATTTTATCGATGGCAATTTGAATGCACAGAGATACTGTGACAAGTTCCTGAGGCTCATTGTCGTGCCATTCATCCATCGCCATCGCCTCATGTTTCAGCATGGTAATGCACAGCCCCATGTCGCAAGGATCTGTACACAATTCCTGGAAGCTGAAAATGCCCCAGTTCTTCCATGGCCTACATACTCAGACATGTCACCCGTTGAACCTGTTTGGGATGCTCTGGATTAGAGGTCGACCGATTATGATTTTTCAACGCCGATACCGATTTATTGGAGGACCCCAAAAAAGCCTATGCCGATTAATCGGACAATTTTTATATATATTTGTAATAATGACAAGTACAACAATGCTGATTGAACACACATTTTTACTTAATAAATCAATAAAATCAATTTAGTCTCAAATAAATAATGGAACATGTTCAATTTGGTTTAAATTATGCAAAAACAAAGTGTTGGAGAAGAAAGTAAAAGTGCAATATGTGCTGAATACTTATGTAAATAAGGTACTGTTTTCTATTTTTTTTTGTACATTTGCAATATCTAAACCTGTTTTTGTTTTGTCATTATGGGGTATTGTGTGTAAACTAATGATTTGATTTAATACATTTTAGAATAAGGCTGTAATGTAACAAAATGTGGAGAAAGTGAAGGGGTCTGAATACTTTCTGAATGCACTGTATATTTCACATGGTAGGCTGCAGATTAGGCTACAGATTGACTAATTTATTCTCCCTCCAGGAAATGGAGACTGACAAGAATGATGATGATGATAAGAAGAAGAAGGGTAAGAGACAGTGGTTCAAGTCATTGCCTTCATTCAGGAGTGATAGTTGCCATTCCTTAGCTCAAGACCACTTATTTTTAAAATAGGCTTCTAAAATAATTCCAAGTAGTGGGTATTTTATTATTTTCCATAAATGTATTTTATATGGATGCAGGTGGTGGAAACTTACCAGTTGGTGTTGTTTTTCCTTGGTCTCTTTCAGCTCCAAAATGTGGCTTCATCAAAGGGAATGAGAAGATTGTGAAGCTGCTTGACAGAGTCAAACCAGAGATCCTAGCACTGAGGGAGACAATCATTACAGTAAGAACTATAGAGATCCTACCACTGAGGGAGACATTACAGTGAGAATCATACAGAGATCCGAGCACTGCGGAAGACCGCCATTACAGTAAGAATTAGACAGATGTCCTAGCACTGAGGCCATTACAGTAAGAATACGAAAAATAAAGCAACAGTGACCTCTTGTGGTCAAATGAGATGCAACACTCTGATATAGGTTGGTGAAGGTTTAAATTTACTGTAGCAGTCATTGATGTTTATCTTCTTAGGTGTCCTGCTGGATTCAGCATCTCATCCCCAAAATAGAGGATGGGAATGACTTTGGCGTTGCAATCCAGGTAAATGGTCAACACACGTATGTTTACGGTCAAGTGGTCGTTCATGAAAAACATTAAACTGGTACAGATGGAATTGTATTCTCCTGATGTTTCATAAAATCGATTTCCATGTGTTACTTCCAGGAGAAAATCTTGGAAAGAATAGCTGCAGTGAAGACCAAAGTGGACGGCTTCCACACCAACATTAACAAGTATGATAGCTTTTCATACGTTCAAGTAACTTAGAGCAGTTGAGGTTATCATACATTGATCCTAAATTTGACGACAACCTTTGACAAAATAGATATACATTTCACAATAACTTTTGGTCCTTCAGGTACTTTTCAGAGAGGGGTGATGCAGTGGCTAAAGCCTCCAAGTTAACTCATGTGGTGAGAATTGGCATTTGTAGACACTACCCAATTTTGTATTCAACTGACCCATTGTCTGACACATGCCCTTCTCTTACTCATCCCCATATTTCTTCTCCTTCTTCCTGTTATCAGATGGACTACCGCTCTCTGGTCCATGAGAAGGATGAGGCTGTTTACTCTGACATCAGAGTCATCCTTCTGGACATCCGTGGCTTCTATGTGAGTGACCCTGTTCCCTATATAGTGCCCCTTATTGGCTCTGGTCAAAAGTAGTGTACTAAATAGGGAATAGGGTCTCATTTGGGACAGATCCAAGATGCTACTACCATATACACGACTATAGTAGTGTATATACTGCTACTACTAACACTAGTCTTGTCTATTATTATTAATAACATCATTAATCTATAAGAGGAATGGGTCAAAGGGATTAATTAATGTTTGTCGGATGTTTTTAGACCTCTAAGGTGAACTAATGTCAAGATGAAACTACGTCCCACAACTTGGTTTGTTTTAGGTCCAGCTATAAACCTCCAACCCCAAAGATAAGCTACAGTGTACTGTGAAAGATGCAAGAGTACTTACTTCAATGTTTCTATCTGTGTTTGTGTGCTACAGGCAGAACTGTATGACATCATCAGCAAGAACCTGGAAAAAGTCACTAATCCGAAAGGAGAAGAAAAGCCCTCAATGTACTGAGATATGCATGAAGGGGAGGAATGAAAGAATAGTCAGCCTCAACAATGTGACATTTTTCAGGGGTATACTAAGAGATGGATTATAAGGATTGTTGGGACTGGCCAGCCAGGCTATTAGACCACAGTTTGAAATAACCCGGGTGACATTGTTCTATGCCATGTGATATTTGAAATGAGAGAATTTAGCTAGCGGCCTAGTTTGGCACATTTTCTACTAGCCTCAGGCTAGCAGACTTGTTTAATTGCCATCCTTTGGTGTCCTACTATACCAATCAGTCCTGTTTGTACATCTGCAACAAAGCTGCTTGGCTTTGTTCAGATTTTTCAGTTTCTTTTATTCATGCTAATAAATGCATCTTTAATGTTTAACACTGAACCTAGAGACTCATTTTGAAAACTTCAAGCAGACTTCTAGGGAAGACACACCATAATGAATGTCGTCACCGCAGTTGAACTGTGGCGATTTTTAACAAGTAAAATCATTGGGAAATTAACAGAAAATGACGACCGACGTTCTGTGGTCAAAGGTGAGAGGACACCCGCCCGCTGGGCATGGCTGACATTCGTGTTAGTCTGTCTTGTCCTTTTAGGAGCTACAAATGAACACACTGGTGGTTATTTATTTCCAATGACACTTATTTTGTTATTTATTTATAAGAAAAAAATGTGTAGTTCCACTACATGGTAGAAATGGTTTACATGTCAAAGGTCAAACCACCTGTTGCGCTGTACACACATTATCAAGGCTTCATTAGGGAAAACACTTGTTACAAAAATCTTCTCAAAACTGAAAGAAAGAACCCAAAATATAACATTATCACAAACTGGCTAAAGTAAGTACTGATGGGAAGGCAAGTATACATCCACAAGAACATAAAATGTTTCAGATAAAAACTCTGCTTCTTTTTTCATACTTCAGGCCCTTCGCCTCCAGGTATGAGCTAGAACAGAAGAAGTAGTGACAATATATCATGCAGCAAGTGTTTGATAAGTTCAGCTTGAAATACCACTACCTGCGCCATCGCATTTCAAGAGGGCAGTCACGTGTGTTTGCAAAGACAAGATTGAATACCGGTGTTTGGGCTCGTGAAGCATTACTGTTAACCCTTTAACTGTATCTAATTGAAAAACATGTTGAAACAATTATTTCACCTTAAATTCCTATTACTAACAAATAGTATTTTTTTTCTACTTGATGTTAATTTTGAAATCAACAGCGCTCTCTACCAGGTGGTTGAGAAGGCAGCCATACCAGCAATGCCATACTCAAAAGGCAATTTGCATAGCATTTTTAGTCATTTCAACAATATTACAAAAATGACAATAGGTCTGCTTTTATAGGTAAGTATTAGCTAAGCATTGTATATTAAGGTCACATTATGGTAATTGTGTATGTCAACATGAATATTCAATTACATAGAAATTAATGCATTTTCAGGTGGTGTTTTGTGGAATGTCCCTCAAAATAGTTGATTTCAAATGAGCCAGGGTTCTTCCACATCTTCAGACTACATTTTGAGATACTTAACAATGTGCAGTTTTTTTTTTATAGGTCGACCATTACATATGAATATTGATTAATTTACCTTATTGGCCATGAAATGTGCTTTTATGAATTGATGTTGCCTAATATAGTTTTGTCAACAATTTATATTTGAACCATCATTTTTTTTAAATGTATGTACCCTATTCTTAGTCCACCATACTTTTACTGACATAAAATGTAAAAAACCTAAAAATAGCAGTTAAACGATTTATTTTCATATTCCTACTCTTCAAGGTCTCTAACGGGAATGGTGCAATATTAATCCCTCACCAACTGAATTCCTGCCTTTTATCCCATATCTTTAGTGACTGAGTTTTCTTATAGCCCTCTAAGTGGGCAAAGTTAGAGTGCCACAACACTGAACCGCAGGAACCCAAAAATAGACAAAATAATGTAATGTGGTGCTGGGGGAGTTGACCAATTAAGTTCAAGTGTAGGTTGTTTTCATATCCACTTATAAATCCATTGTCAAAACATGCTCTACCAGCCGGCTGAGAATAGGCTTAAAGGGTTATTAAGCAAGCAGCATGACCTCATTACACCTACCATGGTGATGTTGTTGCCGTTAAGTAGGATCTGGTCCAGTTTGGTTATCCTTCTTCCCTCCGGTGTGATTTCACTAAAATACAGTCATTAAGGAGAAGGATAAAACATGTCCAGAATCATCAGATCTGAAAGGATTTAATGGGCGAAAGTACTTACAATTCTGTCACGTCCTCCAACACCATGTCTGAAGAGGTGGGTGAAGGATCAACTGTATATTTACTGACAATATACACTGAACAGAAATATAAGCGCAGCATGTAAATCGTTCGTCCCATGGTACATGGGCTGAAAAAAGTGATATGAGAAATGTTCTATATGCACACAAAGCTTATTTCTCAAAAATGTTGTGCACAAATTTGTTTACATCCCTGTTATTGAGCATTTCTCCTTTGCCAAGATAATCCATCCACCTGACAGGTGTGACATATCAAGAAGCTGACAGCATGGTCGGTACACAGGTGCACCTTGTGCTGGGGACAATAAAAGGTCACTAAAATGTGCAGTTTTGTCACACAACACCATGCCACAGCTAACTGCAGGAATGTCCACCAGAGCTGTTTGCAAGATAATTTAATGTTAATTTCTCTAACATAAGCTGCCTCCAACATTGTTTTAGAGAATTTGGCAGTACGTCCAACCGACCTCACATCCGCAGATGGCGTTGTGTGGGTGAGCGGTTTTCCGATGTCAACGTTGTGAACATAACCCCATGGTGGGGGTATGGGCAGGCATAAGCTACGGACAACGAACACAATTGCGTTTTATCAATGGCAATTTGAATACACAAAAATACTGTGACGAGATCCTAAGGCCCATATTTTATGCATCTGCATCTATACCATATATGTATTCCCAGTCATGTTTAATCCATAGATTAGGGCCTAATTAATTTATTTCAATTGACTGATTTCCTCATATGAACTGTAACTCAGTAAAATCAATTAAATGATTGCATGTTGCGTTTATATTTTTGTATAGCATAAATGACTACAGTAACAATGTTTGAATTGAATAGATTGCAAAACTACTGCTAAAGTGCAAAACCTTCATTAAAATGAACGACAAATAATGAGGCGTTATGTAGGACATTTCCAGAAAGGATACTGACAAAATCATCGAAACCCAATAGGGTGCCGACAATTTCTTTGTCGTTTTTCATGACTATATGGATTCGGGAACCTATACATTTGTCCACGAGCTCTGGAAGAGAACACAAAGAGGAGATGTTGAAATCACATGATTACTTGCATGACCTATATCTATCCTACCCTGCCTTTCTAAGGTCTTCGAAAGCCAAGTCAACAAACAGATTTACCGACCATTTCGAATCCCACCGTGCCTTCTCCGCTATGCAATCTGGTTTCAGAGCTGGTCATGGGTGCACCTCAGCCACGCTCAAGGTCCTAAACGATATCATAACCGCCATCGATAAGAGACATTACTGTGCAGCCGTCTTCATCGACCTGGCCAAGGCTTTCGGCTCTGTCAAACACCACATTCTTATTGGCAGACTCAACAGCCTTGGTTTCTCAAATTACTTCCTCGCCTGGTTCACCAACTACTTCTCTGATAGAGTTCAGTGTGTCAAATCAAAGGACCCGTTGTCCGGACCTCTGGCAGTCTCTATGGGGGTGCCACAGGGTTCAATTCTCGGGCTAACTCTCTTCTCTGTATACATCAACGATGTCGCTCTTGCTGCTGGTGATTCTCTGATCCACCTCTACACAGACGACACCATTCTGTAAACTTCTGGCCCTTCTTTGGACACTGTGTTAACTAACTTCCAGCTTCAATGCCATACAACTCTCCTTCCGTGGCCTCCAACTGCTCTTGAATGCAAATAAAACTAAATGCATGCTCTTAAACCGATCATTGCCCGCACCTGCCTGCCATTCCAGCATCACTACTCTGGACGGTTCTGACTGTACGTAGATTTTTCTATTGTGTTATTGACTGTACGTTTGTTTATGTGTAACTCTGTGTTGTTGTTTTTGTCGCACTGCTTTGCTTTATCTTGGCCAGGTCGCAGTTGTAAATGAAAACTTGTTCTCAACTGGCCTACCTGGTTAAATAAAGGTTAAATAAAAAAATAAAAGGGGATTTATGGTAGCCTGGACAGACGCTATGTGATTTAATATTCCGCCAGCTTAAAAAAAAGAGGGAAATATGCCTACCGTCTTAATAAAACATCATTTTCCACCACCATTTGCGGATTTTCTGACAATTTACGAATGTTGCATACCAAATTCAGCCAATTCAGTTGCAGTCTTTTGTTTACCCCTTGCGGTATTCAACATCGGGAAGTAGCATTAGTCACTCTAGCACAGTGGTGGAAAATTGTGTTATATTAAGACAGTAAGCATATTTTTCAGTTTTGTTTGGTCTTTAAATCAAGTTAAAGAGGGAACCGACACCTTTGCAGCCTGAATGGGGGATGATTTATGTACGAACCGGCAGTGCAGATTAATGTATGACGTCATGTTGCAAATGACGTAAGGAATAATAGCGCCATCTAGCGATTTTTAAGATTAACTTGTCAACCCCAGGTAGCCTAGTGGTTAGAGCATTGGGCCAGTAACCGAAAGGTTGCTAGATTGAATCCCTGAGCTGACAAGGTAAAAATCTATTGTTCTGTTCCTGAACAAGGCAGTTAACCCACTGTTCCTAGGCCGTCATTGTAAATAAGAATTTGTTCTTAACTGACTTGCCTAGTTAAACAAAGGTAAAAAAAAAAAGTTTTTGCTTTATTTGGCAGTTAAAGGTGCACTATGCAGAAATTGCTCCATTTCCTGGTTGCTAAAATTCAAATAGTTCACCTAATTTCAGTTTGTGACAAAACAAGCACGCATGGTGTAGAGAATTATTGTACCATCGTCAAATATCTTATCCATAACCAACATTTTTATTTACATCTGTTTGAAGCTGGTGTACAAAACCAAAAGACACATTAACGAACAGGAAGCATAGAAATAACCAGATCTACCGCTTCTTAGACTTAGATTTGACAGATCTATAACCCATTTCTATGTGAATTTAGTAGGGTCACCCAAAAAGTTACATATTGCAGCTTTAATATAGTCCTTTTTTATTTAATCTCTTGAGATGGGTGAACTTGTTTGTGAAGTTGAACATATGCTCTTTATGACAATGTTAAGTTAAATCTTTTTCATATTTTTAAAAACCAAATTACACTTCTCAAAAGGCACTGAATTGATGGAACGACCATGCTTACCACAGAACAAAAATCGTTACATCTAACATGTAGAAATTGTGATAACATTTTTTAACATTGAGGCAAACAAAATATGTGCAGCATGTGTCCCTCCCTTCTGAACAGTTTTAACGTTGGTTTGAAGTTTCTATATGATCAAATAGTTATTGAAATTTGAATAGTTTGATCATGCACTTCGTTGATGGTCCCTAACTTGTTGCGTTGACCATGCGCTAGGCTGCCTACACCGTTGCTGTGCGATTATTAAACTCGGGTCGGAATCGGGGAAAATTCAAACCTGTGAAATGTTGTACACATTTTTTTCTTTCATAAAGACCCTGAGGTCTGTAGCTCAAATCGTTAACGAGCTATTGGTGTTTGAACGTCCGAATGTCGAATCTCAAACCAACTTCACCAGTGCTATACCTTAGCAATACTGCTAACATGACTCCTGCATGTCATATCTGTCAAAAGTGTAACTGTCGCAACACGACTTCAAGCGTTAGCAACGGTATCTGTAAAGCTAGCTGGACATTAAAATTATTAACAAAATCAAACAAACCAAGTGGGAGCAACTGTGATGGATTTGTAGCTGGGGTGGCCGCCATGTTTAGTTTGAAAAAGACTGAAGTAATCGATTGAAAAATGGACGATAGGAATCATCAGACTACATTCGAACACAGACGGTGGTACCCGTCGTTTGGTGCGACGCAGTCTCGGTCGTGTCCTGCTGAGTCTTCATCCGACAAAAGTCCAGTGATCATGTTGCAGCAGTGTGTAGAAGGGATATTTCCAAATGTGAGAAGTGCGTAGAAGAGCATGAGACAAATTAATGTCTAGTATCGGTGGACAAAATGTGTGTTAACTGTAGGGGTGCCCATGGTGCTCGAGATCAGAAGTGTCCGGTGAGAGAAAGGCAGGTTGAGGTTGCCAGGATCAAAGTGGTACAGAAGGTGTCATATACTGAGGCAGTGAAGAGTGTAGTAGAGGAAGATTGGTCCAGGGCGAGGGATCCTTACTATCCATGTGAGTAGGCCAAGGCCAAAAGAGAGTGATAGGAATAATATGTGCTTCAGTAAGGTTGGTTTCTTTAGCGTTCATAGCCATGGTTATCAACTGTACTGCAGAAATTCAACATAAATGTTGTGGTAGCAGCTGCAGAGAAGTACTTGTGTGTACGAGATTCTACTGCAGAAGAGTTAAGTGTGTTTAATTAGTGCCCTGTCCTCACAAGCTGCCATCCTGGTGTAGGATCAGATAGGGCCAAGTAGTGGAAGGTCGTAATGGGTGTAGGTTTCTTCCCTTTCCCCCGTCCCTTTTCCTAACATTTATGCTTTACACTGAGTTTCACAGTGTAAAGCATGTATACTCCAGAACAGTAGGCGGAAACACAGGGCTAGATAAGAGAAATAGATTAGTAAGGAGGCCGACCGACCTTTAACTCCACGACAGTAGGTGGCGGTGTATGCACCTTTCAGTCGGTTGCGATCCGCCAATACAGATCTAAAGAAGAATTGCACTCATTTCTATTTTTACACCAGCGCTACGCTGTTTTGTGTTATGATGAATTAATATTTAAAGGAAATAATCATTTAAGAGAAACAGAACAGAAAAAAAGTTACCGTGATGCATTCCGTGGGCCAAATCATGTAAAAGACATGCTCTACTGTACTGCTCTCTGGTGAAATCAATACCCAAGCGGTGGCGCTACATTTGAGTGACGTCATGCTACTACTGCAACATGACTGGAACAGACGAAGAGGAAGAGAAAATCCATTGCGTTGATTGCGTGACTGCGGACGTTGATTCGAGGAGCAGAAGCAGCACCGCTCGTTCCAACCCTGTTTACATTGATATCTCAGGTGAAAAACAACACATAACTGCCCAAATATCTGCGGCCATGGAGTCGCATGGCAAAGAGGAACTCAAGGGACCCGTGTTGCATATCGTGGTGGTCGGATTTCACCACAAGAAAGGCTGTCAGGTACGTCAAGCTCGGGTGGCATGCTAACTAGCTCCCCGTGCCAGTTTTTTTTTTTAGTAGCAGAGAATGCACTGGAGAGCTGTTCCTACCAGGCTACACAACACGTCAAGCATTGGGTAATGCCTGACTGAGGGTGCGAGTCAAATGGGCATTTGACTGATCAGCAACAACAACCCACCCAGGGACCGTTCCTGTTCTGTTCTACCGACCAGTGGTTGACAGACCAACACTGCTGCTTGGAAGGAAGTCATTGATCACTTGTTGCTTATGGAAGACCACTTATGGGGTAGACCAGGAGGGTATTACTAACACAGCATCTTCTTTACATAGCTAACACAGTTGTAAACAATCAGAGACCACCTTGTTTGATTACCTAGAATTCATGGTAGTGCATGGTGAAGACGTGCTATGTTGTGATGAAGCCTAACTATCTAGATTTATATGGGCCCGGAGGCACACTGATAACAGGCTTATTAATGTAAGAGATGGTATGATGCCTGTGCACCATTTATCAACTGCAGTCAATGCCAAGTACTGAAATTGTGCATTCATTTGCACTTTTAACTGACATGAGATTTCATCTGAGATCTTGTCTCTCCGTGGCTCATTAACTCACTCTTAGCCAGAGCTTTGTATTTCATCCTGCCAATGTTTGCACTAATTGCCGATACTGCCTCAGTTCTGTGACTGTTAAATAACCTATTATTGACCAATCCAAAGAGATATCCACAGTCACAGCCTGCAATGTTGTTGTCACTGTGATTCTGTTTTTTAGGGATTCGGATAAAGTTTAGAGAGTCACTGACAAGTGAAGGAGAGCTTGACAGACACACTGCGTATAATGTTCACAACAAGGCCGAAGGGCAGTGTTTACACCTGGTTAGTAACCCAGTGAAAGTGTGTGTGTGAAATTAACAGGGACAAGAAGATTATTGCAATGAACTTGAGTTATTATCTACAGAGCTTCTGAAGAGGAGGGGCTATCCCTCCAGAGGTACACAAATAGTCCAGCAGTCTCCCATAAAGAACGGATGGGGAGATTTACTGCACATGTTTTCAACCAACACAATTAGCCCACAGGCCTTGCTGTATGTGTGTGAGTTATGCTCATTAGCTCCTGCTCAATAAAGTAGCCCAGCCTACTGCACGCACATAAGTCTTTATAAAAAAAAAAAACAGAAAGTCCTAGGCTCCGACTTGTTTTGCATTGCAACCAAAGACTGGACAAAATATTCTTCTTCAATTTATATTAGGCTCTGTCAGTTTCTGTTCTGTTAATGCCATTTTTAGCCATGTCTTCGTACCCTACCTTTCATGCACCACAGAGCCAACAGCCTGCTGCAAGAAGTTCATCAAGACAACAACGACCACTTTGTGTTCTGTTTCTTTGTTACTGGCTGCTCTCCACCTTACTGCCTGTAAGGTGGAGCTCAGTTGGTAGAGCATGGCGCTTGTAACGCCAGGGTAGTGGGTTCGATTCCCGGGACCACCCATACGTAGAATGTATGCACACATGACTGTAAGTCGCTTTGGATAAAAGCGTCTGCTAAATGGCATATATTATTATTATTATATTACTGCCTGCCCCTTTGTCCTGAAGTAAGTCTGCCTGTTTCAGAGCTCTCGGAGACCCAGCTGCTGCTCATTCTGACAGACGGATAAAAGTGTGTGTGTGTGTGTGTGTGTGTGTGTGTGTGTGTGCGTGTGCGCGTGCGTTACAAACAGGCCCAAACCCTTCCCCTTGTGATCACTACCACCAAACCGGTTAAAGACAGACCAGACAGAGGGTTTTGTTTGTCAGGTGATAGCCTAGGTGTTCACTCGAGGGGTAGGCTGCATCTCAAATGACACTGTTCCCTTTTATAGTGCATTACTTTTGACCAGAGTCCTACGGGTGCCTTGTCAAATGTAGTGCACTATATATGAATGTGGTGGAATTTGGGACACGGACATGGAGGTGGAGTGGTATTGGCTGTTACCTGATAGGAGACCTACTGGGTTAGACTGGGTATCACTAGATTAGATTCTTGTCTTTCTGGCAGGGGGCCTCGCTGACTTTGTCTCTCTCTTGCTCTTTCTGGCATGAGAACATATGTTTACATTGTCAAAGAAAGTTAAATAAACAAAAGTGAGAAGAAACAAAATCATCTCTCTCTCTCTATGGGACCTGGGTAAAAGTAGTGCACTATATACAGTATAGGTGCCATTTGGGATGCATCCTTGGTGTGGAGTATCTTAGAGCCTCACTCCCCCTCCCCTCAGAACTGCAGTTAGGGAGAGAGAGAGAGACCTCTCTGTGGGGGTAGTTGTGTGGGTCCTACACCTCACCTGTTCTTTCGTGGCACTAGAGAGCCTAGATGACACCTGTCTGTCACGTGAGTGGCTCTGTCAATAGAGGGATCAATGATTGGTGTAGGGACTGGGGAGGGGACATAGATATGGTGCTAAGGATAGTGAGAGCTCTCTGGTTTCTATTGCTCCATGGTCAAAAGTAGTGCACTACATAGAGAATAGGGTGCCGTTTGGGGCTTACTCCCAGTTATTTTATTGCCTTTTTCTTAACTGCAAAAATATAGCCCTACACAATTGCAACAAATCATCCTGGACTTTTGATTTACACAGCAACAATGGCATAATTCCTTAGCAAATGTAGCCAGTATAAATGAGCAATTGCATAATAATTGCACATTACATATTATGTAATATTTGCCAAGGTTGTGGTTATTTGGCCTTTGGCCTGACCAAAATAGTAAACACAGCCAACAAAGTAATTTAGTTGACCACCGGCACATTTGAGCAGTCTGTTCAACAAGGCAACCAAAAAGAAGGCACTGGCCATTGTTGGCGACCCCTCAGTTGGAGAGGCTTCCCACTGGCCGGCGGTTCAGAATGCCCATCGCCAAGAAAAACATGTTCAAACATTCCGTCGTTCATTGTGCTGTTGGATGATTAAATGCAAAGTAAGTTGTATCAGTATATGTACCGATCTATCCAGTGCAGTTGGGACAGCGGTCAGTTGTGAGTGAATGTGTCCTCTATGTTGGTAGTGGATGTAATGATGGACTAACTGGGGCGGCAGGGTAGCCTAGTGGTTAGAGCGTTGGACTAGTAACCGAAAGGTTGCAAGTTCGAATCCCCGAGCTGACAAGGTACAAATCTGTCGTTCTGCCCCTGAACAGGCAGTTAACCCATTGTTCCTAGGCCATCATTGAAAATAAGAATTTGTTCTTAACTGACTTGCCTAGTAAAATAAAGGTTAAAAAAAATTAAAATGTGTCTGATGTGAGAATGTATGTGATCATTTTTAATGGAAGGTGATGCCAAAGAAACATTTCCATTCTGGATGGGCAATAAAGTTTTATTCTATTTCCACCACAAAGCTACAGGCGTCTTGTTGAACAAGTTGAACAGCTGATAACAAACAGGACCTTGAACATGTTCCGCACAATATCTAGAGGCTGCTGTGACTCAGTCACATGATGATGAGTGTGAATAGCTCTCTTCATCTGGGCTACTGTTGTTATGCATGTTGTCCTTACTGTACACAGTGTATGAGCTATTATTTTCCCTAACAAATTAAGAGCCATATTTTTGAATTGTGTGCATTTGCCCTACTTGTTTTAAGTTTAGTCATTTTACTCCCTGGGCTATGCTAAGTCAATCTGGTCCTTGCCTAAGATAGCTAGCGTTGGAGTTTTGTGGGTTAGTAGGATGGATACTGAGTATTGTATCATTATTTTTTGCATTGTTTTCTCTCTCCTCAGGTGGAATACTCTTACCCTCCACTCATCCCTGAGGAGGGCCATGACAGCAGCAACCTGCCCGAGGAGTGGAAGTACCTGCCTTTCCTAGCCCTGCCTGACGGGGCACACAACTACCAAGAAGGTACATAGGATGCGTCCCAAATGGCACTCTATTCCCTTTATAGTGCACTACTTTTGACCAGGGCCCATAGGGTGCAATTTGGGATGCACCCAGTCACTTTTGCTTCTTTTCTTTCTTATCTGCCCATCTCTCCCACATTTGTTATTAACCTGCTACTGATAGTTTTAACCAAATGTCGAGTGGAACGTTCAACCCCTCTCTTTGCCCCTGCAAGACTGTGTTCTCAGCCAACTTACCTGTTAAATTGATAGCTAAATAAATGAAGTAAAAATAATCTCTGCTGATGAGTCACCATTACCTCAGTGGAAAAAATAGACTACATATCTTTGTCATCATGTTTGGCTTCGGCCTTAAAAGGCTACTGCTCATGTTAGAATGTAGAATCAGCAGGAAGGCTGGAAATGATAGTTTAAGCTAGTTATATAGCCTAGCTGTGGTGCAGTGGATGACTGTGATAGTGTTGCTCTGCTGTGCTCTGTTTGGTAGTGTTGCCCTGAGGCCCTCCATCTTGTCAAAGCCTCCTTCTGTTTGTAATATCACTGAGGCCAACAGGCCCGGCTCGTTAGTTAGCACTCATCATGTGATGTGATTTACCTTTGGTCTGCTGTCCTGCCTAGCTTGTTGTGTTGTAGTCAGTTGTACAACTGCAATGTGTCTTCCGCATTGAACCCAACCCCTCTGAAAGAGAGGGAGTGAACAATATTGAAGTACAACTGAACCATAAAAGCAACTTCTCCTTTCGAAAACGTCCTATGTGGCATCGATATGAGTCAGAAACAGTTATTCTAGTGCCAAAATTGACTACAAAGTGTAAATAGGATCATTTGGGTCATAAAGTCACTTGTCCAAAACTGAGATTTGTGAGATAATTAGAAAGTAATTGTATGTCACGGAATGAAGGGTACCGTAACGCTTTTCCGTTTATTTCAATCCTGGCCACATGCTCACAGTTGGCAGAACCCAAGTAATCATCAATTTGGAGCACAGCTGCCCAGTACCCGATCTTAATGCCCATGGTCAATTTTTATTGTATTTGTATTTATTATGGATCCTCCTCTTCCTAGGTTCCAGCAAAATGAAGGCAGTTTATTCAATTTTAAAAACATTATAATACATTCACAGACCATGTGCCCACAGGCCCCTACTCCACCACCACCACATATATACAGTACAAAACCCATGTGTACGTGTGTATAGTGCGTATGTTATCATGTGCGTGTGTGTATGTGTCTGTGCCTATGTTTGTGTTGCTTCACAGTCCCCGCTGTTCCATAAGGTGTTTGTTTTTTTAATCTGTTTTTTAAAATCAAATGTTACTGCTTGTATGAGTTACTTGATGTGGAATAGTAGTCATGGCTCTATTTAGTACTGTGCACCTTCCATTGTCTGTTCTGGACTTGGGGACTGTAAAGAGACCTCTTGTGGCATGTCTTGTGGGGTATGCATGGGTGTCTGAGCTGTGCGCCAGTTGTTCAAACAGACAGCTCGGTGCATTCAACATAAATACAAGCAGTGATGAAGTCGATCTCTCCTCCACTTTGAGCCAGGAGAGATTGACATGCATATTATTAATATTAGCTCTATGTGTACATCCAAGGGCCAGCCGTGCTGCTCTGTTCTGAACCAATTGCAATTTCCATAAGTAATTTTTTTGTGGCACCTGACCACATGACTGGACAGTAGTCCAGGTGTGACAAATTTAGGGCCTGTAGGACCTGCCTTGTTGACAGTGCTGTCAACACATGTAGAGCAGGTTCTTATCATAGACATACTTCTCCCCATCTTAGTTACTATTGTATCAATATGTTTTGACCATGACAGTTTATAATCCAGTGTAACTCCAAGCAGTTTAGTCACCTCAACTTGCTCAATTTCCACATTATTTAATTGAGGTTTAGGGTTTAGTGAATGATTTGTCCCAAATACAATGCTTTTAGTTTTAGAAATATTTAGGACTAACTTATTCCTTGCCACCCACTCTGAAACTAACTGCAACTCTTTGTTAAGTGTTGCAGTCATTTCAGTCGCTGTCGCAGCTGACATGTATAGTGTTGAGTCATCCGCATACATAGGCATACTGGTTTTCCTCAAAGCCAGTGGCAATTCATTAGTAAAGATTGAAAAATGTAAAGGGCCTAGACAACTGCCTTGGGGAATTCCTGATTCTATCTGGATTATGTTAGAGAGGCTTCCATTAAAGAACACCATCTGTGTTCTGTTAGACAGGTAACTCTTTATCCACAATATAGCAGGGGGTGTAAAGCCATAACACAAGTTTTGCCAGCAGCAGACTATGATCGATAATGTCAAAAGCCGCACTGAAGTCTAACAAAACAGCCCTCAAAATCTTTTTATGATCAATATCATCATTTCTCATCCAATCATCAGTCGTTTGTGTAAGTGCTGTGCTTGTTGAATGTCATTTTCTATAAGCATGCTGAAAGTTTGTCAATTTGTTTTACTGTAAAATAGCATTTGTATCTTGTCAAACACATTTTTTTCCAAAAGTTGACTATGGGTTGGTAAAAGGCTGAATTGGTAGGCTATTTTAACCAATAAAGGGAGCTTTAACATTCTTAGGTAGCGGAATGACTTTTGCTTCCCTCCAAGCATGAGGGCACACGCTTTTCTAATAGGTTTAAATTGAAGATGTGGCAAATAGGAGTGGCAATATCATCCTCTGTTATCCTGAGTCATTTTTCATCCAAGTTGTCAAACCCCGGTGGCTTGTCATTGTTATCAAGACAACAATATTTTTTTCACCTCTTCCACACTAACTTCACGGAATTTTAAATTACAATGCTTGTCTTTCATAATTTGGTCAGTTATGCTTGGATGTGTAGTGTCTTCATTTGTTGCTGGCATTTTATGCCTAAATTTTCTAATCTTGCCAATTAAAAAAATAATTAGTGGTTGGCAATATCAGTTGGTTTTGTGATTTAATGAGCCATCTGTTTTAATGAATGATGGAGCTGTTTTCCTTTTTTTTTCCCAGAATTTCATTTATTAAGGTGCTCCAAAGCTTTTTTTTATCATTCTTTATTTAATTTATCTTGGTTTCATAGTGATTTTTCTTCTTCTTTTTATTCAGTTTAGTCACATGATTTCTCAATTTGCAATAAGTTTGCCAATCGATTGTGCAGCCAGACTTATTTGCCATTCCTTTTGCCTCATCCTTCTCAACCATCATTTTTTCAATTCCTCATCAATCCATGGGGATTTAACTTTTTTTTGTGTAATTTTCTTAATGGGTGCATGCTTATTAGCAACTGGTTTAAGCAATTTCATGAATGTGTCAAGTGCCGTGTCTGTTTGCTCCTCATTACACACCACAGACCAAAAGATATTCTTTACAACAATAACTTTTGTGGTGATTCCTATGACCTCTTATTCACTGGGGCAAAAAGTATTTAGTCAGCCACCAATTGTGCAAGTTCTCCCACTTAAAAAGATGAGAGGCCTGTAATTTTCATCATAGGTACACTTCAACTATGACATACAAAATGAGAAAAAAAATCCAGAAAATCACATTGTAGAATTTTTCAATAATTTATTTGCAAATTATGGTGGAAAATAAGTATTTGGTCACCTACAAACAAGCAAGATTTCTGGCTCTCACAGACCTGTAACTTCTTCTTTAAGAGGCTCCTCTGTCCTCCACTCGTTGCCTGTATTAATGGCACCTGTTTGAACTTGTTATCAGTATAAAAGACACCTGTCCACAACTTCAAACAGTCACACTCCAAACTCTACTATGGCCAAGACCAAAGAGCTGTCAAAGGACACCAGAAACAAAATTGTAGACCTGCACCAGGCTGGGAAGACTGAATCTGCAATAGGTAAGCAGCTTGGTTTGAAGAAATCAACTGTGGGAACAATTATTAGGAAATGGAAGACATACAAGACCACTGATAATCTCCCTTGATCTGGGGCTCCACACAAGATCTCTCACCCCGTGGGGTCAAAATGATCACAAGAACGGTGAGCAAAAATCCCAGAACCACACGGGGGGACCTAGTGAATGACCTGCAGAGAGCTGGGACCAAAGTAACAAAGCCTACCATCAGTAACACACTACGCCGCCAGGGACTCAAATCCTGCAGTGCCAGACGTGTCCCCCTGCTTAAGCCAGTACATGTCCAGGCCCGTCTGAAGTTTGCTAGAGAGCATTTGGATGATCCAGAAGAATATTGGGAGAATGTCATATGGTCAGATGAAACCAAAATATAACTTTTTGGTAAACTCAACTCGTCGTGTTTTGGAAGACAAAGAATGCTGAGTTGCATCCAAAGAACACCATACCTACTGTGAAGCATGGGGGTGGAAACATCATGCTTTGGGGCTGTTTTTCTGCAAAGGGACCAGGACGACTGATCTGTGTAAAGGAAAGAATGAATGGGGCCATGTATTGTGAGATGGGAAGTGGGAGAACTTGCACAATTGGTGGCTGACTAAATACTTTTTTGCCCCACTGTACATTATATTAGGCCCTGCCTTTGGAACTTTGGTTTTCGTAGATATGGCTAATATATTGTGATCACTACATCCGATGGATCTGGATACTGCTTTAAATAACATTTCTGCAGCATTAGTAAAGATGTGATCAATACATGTTGATGATTTCATTCCTGTGTTGTTTGTAACTACCCTGGTAGTTTGACTGATAACCTTGAACCAAGTTGCAGGCACAGGTTACAGATTTAAGCTTTTTCTTGAGTGGGCAGCTTGATGAAAGCCAGTCAATATTTAAATCGCCCAGAAAATATACCTCTGTTGATATCACATACATTATCAAGAATTTCACTTATGTTACCCAGATACTGACTGTTAGCACGTGGTGGTCTGTAGCAGCTTCCCACCAGAATGGGCTTTAGGTGGGGCAGATTAACCTGTAGCCATATTGCTTCAACAGTATTTGACATGAGATCCTCTCTAATCTTTACAGGAATGTGGTTCTTAATATAAACAGCAAATTTGGTTTGACATTCAATATCCCTATGAGGCTAGTTGGGAATCATGAGTAAATTACACAATGTACATGGGACAATATATTTTTAAATGTCAATGACTTTAAAACCTCAAAGCAACTTTTAATTGTAGAAATTAATCTACAAATGTTAAATGCATATAATGAGACAACTAAAAGGTGTGCAACATGAAAATATTGTCCCATTTATATTGTGTAATTTATTGACAGTCCCTAACTAGCCCAACAGATCAGCTATCTAAAGTCAAACCCATTTTGCCACAAGGTGCACACCTGATGATTGGAGAAAAAACTTTAAGCTACTTCCAGATACAAGACCTAGTTAGTGTTTAAAGTTCAAATCAAATTCATTGGTCACATACACATGATTAGCAGACGTTATTGCGAGTGTAGCGAAATGCTTGTGCTTCTAGTTCCGACAGTGCAGCAATATCTAACAAGTATTATCTAACAATTCCACAATACCTAATACACACATCTATGTAAAGGAATGGAATAAGAATATATAAGTATATGGATGGGCAATGTCCGAGCGCAAAGGCTAAGATGCAATAGATAGTATAGAATACAGTATATAAATATGAGATGAGTAATGCAAGATATGTAAACATTTTTAAAGTGGCATTATAAAAGTGGCAAGTGTTCCATTTATTAAAGTGGCCAATGATTTCAAGTCTGTATGTGGGCAGCAGCCTCTCTGTGCTAGTGATCGCTGTTTAACAGTCTGATGGCCTTGAGATAGAAGCTGTTTTTCAGTCTCTCGGTCCCTGCTTTGATGCACCTGTACTGACCTCGCCTTCTGGATGGTAGCAGGGTGAACAAGCAGTGGCTCGGGTGGTTGTTGTCCTTGATGATCTTTTTGGCCTTCCTGTGACATTGGGTGCTGTAGGTGTCCTGGAGGGCAGGTAGTTTTCCCCCGGTGATGCGTTGTGCAAACCGCACCACCCTCTCTCTCTCTCGCTCTCTGGGACCTGGGTAAAAGTAGTGCACTATATAGGGTATAGGTGCCATTTGGGATGCATCCTTGGTGTGGAGTATCTTATAGCCTCACTCCCCCTCCCCTCAGAACTGCAGTTAGGGAGAGAGAGACCTCTGTGGGCGTAGTTGTGTGGGTCCTACACCTCCACCTGTGCTTTCGTGGCACTAGAGAGCCTAGATGACACCTGTCTGTCACGAGAGTGGCTCTGTCAATAGTGGGATCAATGATTGGTGTAGGGACTGGGGAGGGGACATGGATATGGTGCTAAGGAGAGTGAGAGCTCTCTGGTTTCTATTGCTCCATGGTCAAAAGTAGTGCACTACATAGAGAATAGGGTGCCGTTTGGGGCTTACTCCCAGTTATTTTATTGCCTTTACTGAACTGCAAAAATATAGCCCTACACAATTGCAACAAATCATCCTGGAATTTTGATTTGCACAGCACCAATGGCATAATTCCTTAGCAAATGTAGCCTGTATAATGTAGCCTGCGGTTGTGGGCGGTGATACAGTTGCCATGTACCAGGCGGTGATACAGTTGCCGTGTACCAGGCGGTGATACAGCCCGACAGGATGCTCTCAATTGTGCATCTGTAAAAGTTTGAGGGTTTTAGGTGACAAGCCACATTTCTTCAGCCGCCTGAGGTTGTAGAGGCGCTGTTGCGCCTTCACCACACTGTCTGTGTGGGTGGACCATTTCAGTTTGTCAGTGATGTGTACGCTGAGGAAAGTTATCTGGAAGGGTGAGTGACTGTAACTGTGTATTGCTTTGGCAGAATGCTTCCCATGTTCGAACACATACACAAAAGACATCCACATCAAAGCACCCCTCCAAAATGCAAATCTCATTCTGTCACATTTCCTAATGAGGAGAATTGATACAGAGGCTAAATCAAGAAGTTCAGCCCCCCTTTAAGAAGTTTGTTATAGCCATAGAATTAGAATCTCATTCTTGTTCTGTGGTTATAGGCCTACATACAGCTTTAGGAGACTGAGTATTAGCCTAATTACACTCCCAATATTTTTCAGTCCTCAGCTATTTCACACTATAGGCCCAGTGTGTATGTTTGTTCAGTGGCTGCTTGCTTGAAGGATGCAAATAAACCCTCTGTGACGCAGTAGATTTTATTACTGAGTGATTCTGCTGCAGTGCAGTCAGGCTATAAAAGCAACAGCATCAACAACACGAGACAGACTCGTGCATGTGATGGTAGAGTTCATGGGAGTAGAGCAGAGCTGAGCTTAGTGCTACTGGGGAGGGAAATGCACAAGGCAGTACAGCTGTGGCCCATCCTGACTGCTTGGCCCATCCTGCCAGCTTATCCCTGCCTGCTTAGTCACTCACTGGCCTTGTAGAGATGTGATGGGTTGTTGGTTGCTGCTGTGTTCCTCTAGCTATCGGAGTCAGCCTTTACAACATTCGAAAACCACTCCCTCTTCGTCATGGGCGTTGGTCCAGATGCGACCCGATCTTTTCTCATCAAATCGAATGAATTTCCATTGCTCCTTGTATCCACATACAATCCACATTAGACAAGATAACCATTTCCTCCTTTTTATGTTGTCCTCTTTATGCGCTTATTAGCTTTATGTAACTGTAATAACTGTCAAATGCTTGGAATCTCTTATCGGTTTATTGAAGTCACAGATGGTTAGTTTAGTTATATTTTAATGCAACAACAACAGATGTTCAGTCTACTGTGTAATTTGAATGATTGTTGCATGCTTGATTGGCTAATTAACAACCAGCCTAACTAAATAGAGAGAACAGTAACGGTCCAGAGATGTTATATGTAATTAAATGTTTACATTTAATCAACTTTGGCAGATGCTTTTATCCAGAGCGACCTCCAGTCAGTGTAGTTAACTAGCCTACGGTTTGTAGGAACAACAACCACACATCATTCATTGCAAGAAGATCCTTCTTGGAAATAGCCACTAAAAAGCCGTTGATGTTTTGTTTTGCAGACACCGTGTACTTTCACCTCCCTCCTTTCAGTGGAGCAGATATGAAGTGTGTGTATGGAGTCTCCTGCTATCGCCAAATAGAGGCTAAGGTTGGTTCCCCCTCATGGCACTTTAATATTCAAGAGACACAACTATTCGTGTCTTCTGCTGCTTTACACAAAATAAAGCAGAGTAGTGTCTCTTCTTTGCTCTCTCTGTGGTTATGTTTGCGGACTGTTTTGCGGACTGTTTTGCGGACTGTTTTGCGGACTGTTTTGCGGACTGTTTTGCGGACTGTTTGCTGCGGACTGTTTGCTGCGGACTGTTTGCTGCGGACTGTTTGCTGCGGACTGTTTGCTGCGGACTGTTTGCTGCGGACTGTTTGCTGCGGACTGTTTGCTGCGGACTGTTTGCTGACTGTTTGCTGACTGTTTGCTGACTGTTTGCTGACTGTTTGCTGACTGTTTGCTGACTGTTTGCTGACGTGCCATTAGGTGTATGCCTCAAAACGTTGGTTGTTTTTCCTTTTCAGTCCCTGAAGGTCCGACTGGCTGACGTCACCAGGGAGACGGTCCAGAAGAGCGTGTGTGTCCTCAGTCGAGTGGTGAGTCGGCTAACATGTGACAAGGTTGTGAGAGAGGAAGGAAGAGGTCTAGAAGCAGGGGGAGATGGGAGTGTCTGCCTTGTGGTCCTGTTTTAATATATTTAACTAGGCAAGTCAGTTAAGAACAAATTCTTATTTACAATGATGGCCTACTGGGGAACAGTGGGTTAACTGCCTTGTTCAGGGGCAGAACGACAGATTTTTACCTTGTCAGTATCCCCAGGATACTCCTGTTTGTCTGATGACGTGTGTTGGCGGTTTGAGACTGGGGGTTGGGGCTGGGGGATCTCTCTGGGAAAAGGTCTCCTGGAGCACTCTGACTTTGTCCCAAATGGCATCCTATTCCCTATTTTATTTATTTATTTTATAATAATAATACACTACATAGGGAATAGGGTGCCATTTGGGACGCAGCCTGTGACCCCTGGGGGTCAGTGGACAGCTCCCATAATTCACAGTTACGGAACAGCTGACAAGGCAGGAAGGGGCACGCTTCCTTGGGTAATGAGAGTTGGTATGGTGGAGGAAACACCAGAATCATAAAACTGTGTAGGCCGTTTTAAATCATTTTCCAGGATAAGTCATTAGAATTTCGTTTTTTTATTAATCTTGTCACCAAAACTGTGTTTATAGTGTGTATACTGTAAATCCCCACTTGGCTTTACTTGGCTCATTGCGCTCTAGCGACTCCTTGTGGCGGGCCGGGGGGGCTTGCTGGCTATTTCTGGTCAGGACTAAGAGAAGTTGGTTCGCTTCCTCACATAAACAAACTGACAGATGTTAATCACCACACACTAGGCTGGGCTGACTGCCCTCACTCACTCACTGATGAGTGTTTCTCTCCTCCTCAGCCACTGTACGGTCTTCTCCAAGCTAAACTACAGCTCATCACACACGCCTACTTTGAGGAGAAAGACTTCTCACAGATATCCATATTGAAAGTGAGTGTTTTCAGAGTTTTGAATCACAAAGGCTTGAATCACTTTCTTCTTTGATTTGTGACCTTTTGTGTTTATGAAACATTGAACTTAGAACCTTAACTTTTCTCTCTCTCTCGCTCCCTCTCTGACTGTCTCTCTTTCTGTCTCTCTTTTTCTGTCTCCTTCTCTCTCCCTCCATCTGTAGGAGTTGTATGAACACATGAACGGTTCTCTGAGAGGAACGGCTCTGGAGGGATCACAAGTGTTCCTGGGTAAAATTGTCCTGCTGTTCTATCTGGTTCCAACACTAGGTGCATTGCAAATTACACCTTATTCCCTATTTAGGCTGCCATTTTGGGGACACAGACCAGGGCTGTGGAGCATGTCAGTCTCTCACTCGCAATCTGCTCTCACTAAAATGGCTGCTGTTGAATGATCCTGTCTGTGGTGTCTGTCCTAGATTAGCCATAGAAATCTGTCAGTCAGGTGTGTCATTGTGTCACTTGTTATGGTGTTCAGATCAGCTTACAGAAAGAGGACTGTCCTATTTAAGGATGTCTTCGGTCTTCTTTTTTGCGTGACTTTGAGTAATGCCCCAAAACATGTGGTGTGTGTTCCAAATGGCGCCCTATTCCCTATATAGTGCACTACTTTTGACCAGGGCCCATAGAGCTCTGGTAAAATAAAACACTATATAGGGTACCATTTGGGACGTCAATTCACACGTATGATAAATGTCCTCCTCCAAATGTCACGTTCTTGATGTACACATTTTCTCCCGACAGGTATGTCACCAAGAGATTTAATACTGCACTTTCGACACAAGGTAAATTAATGTGTTTTGAGGCCATCAAATGGCTTGTAAACATCTAGAGTGCGTACCAAATGGCATTCTGTTCCCTATGTAGTGCACTACTTTTGACCAGAGTGCCTTGAACTGAGCCCTTATGTACCCTGGTCAAAAGTAGTGCCCCATAAAGGAATAGAGTGTACCCTGCCCAGATTGTGGTTAGTCGTTGTGGTGTTGTTGACATGCTTCTTCTCTCATTCACCCACTTAGGTTCTTATTCTCTTCAAACTGATTCTGCTGGAGAAGAAGGTGAGGATTTAAATTAAATCTATCAATCTATCATCACAATGGGGAATTACTCTGGGCATGTGAGTCATCAACAACAACATGACAGCATATCATAAATGACACCCCACACGGTGACTTCATAGCAAGATAGCACCGCGTCAGTAATCGTCATCATACCACAAGACATTACCCGCATAACTCCCTATAGGGGTTTGTAGTCAGAATACATGGCCTTACTGTTTGTGTGTCTGTGTGTGTGTTTCCTATTCCAGGTGCTGTTCTACGTATCTCCAGTCAACAGACTGGTAGAAGCTCTGATGACTGTACTGTCACTGTTCCCAGGTGAGCACCAGCATAGCGGTCCTATCATTATGATTCTACATATTCTACTCATGTAGAGTTAGTTTTTCCTCTGGAGTGTTTGTTTCTTCTTTATCGTGGGGGTACAAAGGTCAAACCTCATCTTATGTGTTCATTCCTCTAGGCATGATAGAACACGGCCTGGCCGACTCGTCCCACTACCAGCCCAAGAGCAGTGTCTCAGACGACATCAGCCTGCTGGAGTGTGTGTCGGGGGCTGAGGAGTTTGTCTCTGTCTCTGTCACTGACATCACCAATGCTACCCTGGAGCTGGTAGGGGAGGAGGGTTTCGGTGAGAACCAGACTATCACCACCTCCACGGAGGCCTCGCAGCGGACAGCCTCCCCCTCAGACACCTCCATCCCAGCTGGGGCAAGCACAAACCTCAAGCCCCCCTCCCGTACCTCCCCAGACTCGTCAGAGAGCGACTGGGAGACACTGGACCCTAGCGTGCTGGAGGACATTCCAAAAGACTCTGAGACAGGGGGTTTAGGTTTGGGCGTGGAGCACCCAGAAACGTTTGACCCAGAGCCAGGTGTACCCATCACAGTTCAGCCCCAGGGCCAGTCAGCAGGGCAAGGGGGGCAGGTGGCTGTCACTCAGGGCCTAGTGTCAGGCCTGGAGGAGGACCAGTACGGACTGCCTCTTGCCATCTTCACCAAGGTATGTTTTTTTTGTGGGTATTTTGACTTTATATTGATTGATGGATGAGAATATGAGATGAGGTGACGTATGAGATGGGGAGATGGATGAAAATATGAGATGGGGAGATGGATGAAAATATGAGATGGGGAGATGGATGAAAATATGAGATGGGGAGATGGATGAAAATATGAGATGGGGAGATGGATGAAAATATGAGATGGGGAGATGGATGAGAGTATGAGATGGGGAGATGGATGAAAATATGAGATGGGGAGATGGATGAGAGTATGAGATGGGGAGATGGATGAAAATATGAGATGGGGAGATGGATGAGAGTATGAGATGGGGAGATGGATGAGAGTATGAGATGGGGAGATGGATGAGAGTATGAGATGGGGAGATGGATGAAAATATGAGATGGGGAGATGGATGAGAGTATGAGATGGGGAGATGGATGAGAGTATGAGATGGGGAGATGGATGAGAGTATGAGATGGGGAGATGGATGAAAATATGAGATGGGGAGATGGATGAGAGTATGAGATGGGGAGATGGATGAAAATATGAGATGGGGAGATGGATGAAAATATGAGATGGGGAGATGGATGAAAATATGAGATGGGGAGATGGATGAAAATATGAGATGGGGAGATGGATGAAAATATGAGATGGGGAGATGGATGAAAATATGAGATGGGGAGATGGATGAAAATATGAGATGGGGAGATGGGTGAAAATATGAGATGGGGAGATGGGTGAAAATATGAGATGGGGAGATGGATGAAAATATGAGATGGGGAGATGGATGAAAATATGAGATGGGGAGATGGATGAAAATATGAGATGGGGAGATGGATGAAAATATGAGATGGGGAGATGGGTGAAAATATGAGATGGGAGATGGATGAGAGTATGAGATGGGGAGATGGGTCAAAATATGAGATGGGGAGATGGATGAAAATATGAGATGGGGAGATGGGTGAAAATATGAGATGGGGAGATGGGTGAAAATATGAGATGGGGAGATGGATGAAAATATGAGATGGGGAGATGGATGAGAATATGAGATGGGGAGATGGATGAAAATATGAGATGGGGAGATGGGTGAGAATATGAGATGGGGAGATGGGTGAGAATATGAGATGGGGAGATGGGTCAAAATATGAGATGGGGAGATGGATGAGAGTATGAGATGGGGAGATGGATGAGAGTATGAGATGGGGATATGGATGAAAGTATGAGATGGGGAGATGGGTGAGAATATGAGATGGGGATATGGATGAAAATATGAGATGGGGAGATGGGTGAGAATATGAGATGGGGAGATGGGTGAGAGTATGAGATGGGGAGATGGATGAGAGTATGAGATGGGGAGATGGATGAGAGTATGAGATGGGGAGATGGATGAGAGTATGAGATGGGGAGATGGATGAGAGTATGAGATGGGGAGATGTATGAGATGGGGAGATGGATGAGAATATGAGATGGGGAGATGGATGAGAGTATGAGATGGGGAGATGGATGAGAGTATGAGATGGGGAGATGGATGAGAGTATGAGATGGGGAGATGGATGAGAGTATGAGATGATGAGATGGGGAGATGGATGAGAGTATGAGATGGGGAGATGGATGAGAGTATGAGATGGGGAGATGGATGAGAGTATGAGATGGGGAGATGGATGAAAATATGAGATGGGGAGATGGATGAGAGTATGAGATGGGGAGATGGATGAGAGTATGAGATGGGGAGATGGATGAGAGTATGAGATGGGGAGATGGATGAAAATATGAGATGGGGAGATGGATGAGAGTATGAGATGGGGAGATGGATGAAAATATGAGATGGGGAGATGGATGAAAGTATGAGATGGGGAGATGGATGAAAATATGAGATGGGGAGATGGATGAAAATATGAGATGGGGAGATGGGTCAAAATATGAGATGGGGAGATGGGTGAAAATATGAGATGGGGAGATGGATGAGAGTATGAGATGGGGAGATGGGTCAAAATATGAGATGGGGAGATGGATGAAAATATGAGATGGGGAGATGGGTGAAAATATGAGATGGGGAGATGGATGAAAATATGAGATGGGGAGATGGGTGAGAATATGAGATGGGGAGATGGGTGAGAATATGAGATGGGGAGATGGGTGAGAATATGAGATGGGGAGATGGGTGAGAATATGAGATGGGGAGATGGGTCAAAATATGAGATGGGGAGATGGATGAGAGTATGAGATGGGGAGATGGATGAGAGTATGAGATGGGGATATGGATGAAAATATGAGATGGGGAGATGGGTGAGAATATGAGATGGGGAGATGGGTGAGAATATGAGATGGGGAGATGGGTGAGAGTATGAGATGGGGAGATGGGTGAGAGTATGAGATGGGGAGATGGATGAGAGTATGAGATGGGGAGATGGATGAGAGTATGAGATGGGGAGATGGATGAGAGTATGAGATGGGGAGATGGATGAGAGTATGAGATGGGGAGATGGGTGAGAATATGAGATGGGGAGATGGATGAGAGTATGAGATGGGGAGATGGATGAGAGTATGAGATGGGGAGATGGGTGAGAATATGAGATGGGGATATGGATGAAAATATGAGATGGGGAGATGGATGAGAGTATGAGATGGGGAGATGGATGAGAGTATGAGATGGGGAGATGGATGAGAGTATGAGATGGGGAGATGTATGAGATGGGGAGATGGATGAGAGTATGAGATGGGGAGATGGATGAGAGTATGAGATGGGGAGATGGATGAGAGTATGAGATGGGGAGATGGATGAAAATATGAGATGGGGAGATGGATGAGAGTATGAGATGGGGAGATGGATGAAAATATGAGATGGGGAGATGGATGAAAATATGAGATGGGGAGATGGGTGAAAATATGAGATGGGGAGATGGGTGAAAATATGAGATGGGGAGATGGATGAAAATATGAGATGGGGAGATGGATGAAAATATGAGATGGGGAGATGGGTGAAAATATGAGATGGGGAGATGGGTGAAAATATGAGATGGGGAGATGGATGAAAATATGAGATGGGGAGATGGATGAAAATATGAGATGGGGAGATGGGTGAAAATATGAGATGGGGAGATGGGTGAGAGTATGAGATGGGGAGATGGGTGAAAATATGAGATGGGGAGATGGGTGAAAATATGAGATGGGGAGATGGATGAAAATATGAGATGGGGAGATGGGTGAAAATATGAGATGGGGAGATGGATGAAAATATGAGATGGGGAGATGGATGAGAATATGAGATGGGGAGATGGGTGAGAATATGAGATGGGGAGATGGATGAGAATATGAGATGGGGAGATGGATGAAAATATGAGATGGGGAGATGGGTGAGAATATGAGATGGGGAGATGGGTGAGAATATGAGATGGGGAGATGGGTCAAAATATGAGATGGGGAGATGGATGAGAGTATGAGATGGGGAGAAGGATGAGAGTATGAGATGGGGATATGGATGAAAATATGAGATGGGGAGATGGGTGAGAATATGAGATGGGGAGATGGATGAAAATATGAGATGGGGAGATGGGTGAGAATATGAGATGGGGAGATGGGTGAGAATATGAGATGGGGAGATGGGTCAAAATATGAGATGGGGAGATGGATGAGAGTATGAGATGGGGAGATGGATGAGAGTATGAGATGGGGATATGGATGAAAATATGAGATGGGGAGATGGGTGAGAATATGAGATGGGGAGATGGGTGAGAATATGAGATGGGGAGATGGGTGAGAGTATGAGATGGGGAGATGGGTGAGAGTATGAGATGGGGAGATGGATGAGAGTATGAGATGGGGAGATGGATGAGAGTATGAGATGGGGAGATGGATGAGAGTATGAGATGGGGAGATGGATGAGAGTATGAGATGGGGAGATGGATGAGAGTATGAGATGGGGATATGGATGAAAATATGAGATGGGGAGATGGGTGAGAATATGAGATGGGGAGATGGATGAGAGTATGAGATGGGGAGATGGATGAGAGTATGAGATGGGGAGATGGGTGAGAATATGAGATGGGGAGATGGATGAGAGTATGAGATGGGGAGATGGATGAGAGTATGAGATGGGGAGATGGATGAGAGTATGAGATGGGGAGATGGATGAGAGTATGAGATGGGGAGATGTATGAGATGGGGAGATGGATGAGAGTATGAGATGGGGAGATGGATGAGAGTATGAGATGGGGAGATGGATGAGAGTATGAGATGGGGAGATGGATGAGAGTATGAGATGGGGAGATGGATGAGAGTATGAGATGGGGAGATGGATGAAAATATGAGATGGGGAGATGGATGAAAATATGAGATGGGGAGATGGATGAGAGTATGAGATGGGGAGATGGATGAAAATATGAGATGGGGAGATGGATGAAAATATGAGATGGGGAGATGGATGAAAATATGAGATGGGGAGATGGATGAAAATATGAGATGGGGAGATGGGTGAGAATATGAGATGGGGAGATGGATGAGAGTATGAGATGGGGAGATGGGTCAAAATATGAGATGGGGAGATGGATGAAAATATGAGATGGGGAGATGGGTGAAAATATGAGATGGGGAGATGGGTGAAAATATGAGATGGGGAGATGGGTGAAAATATGAGATGGGGAGATGGATGAAAATATGAGATGGGGAGATGGATGAAAATATGAGATGGGGAGATGGGTGAAAATATGAGATGGGGAGATGGATGAAAATATGAGATGGGGAGATGGATGAGAATATGAGATGGGGAGATGGATGAAAATATGAGATGGGGAGATGGGTGAGAATATGAGATGGGTGAGAATATGAGATGGGGAGATGGGTCAAAATATGAGATGGGGAGATGGATGAGAGTATGAGATGGGGAGATGGATGAGAGTATGAGATGGGGATATGGATGAAAATATGAGATGGGGAGATGGGTGAGAATATGAGATGGGGAGATGGGTGAGAATATGAGATGGGGAGATGGGTGAGAGTATGAGATGGGGAGATGGGTGAGAGTATGAGATGGGGAGATGGATGAGAGTATGAGATGGGGAGATGGATGAGAGTATGAGATGGGGAGATGGATGAGAGTATGAGATGGGGAGATGGATGAGAGTATGAGATGGGGAGATGGATGAGAGTATGAGATGGGGAGATGGATGAGAGTATGAGATGGGGAGATGGATGAGAGTATGAGATGTGGAGATGGATGAGAGTATGAGATGGGGAGATGGATGAGAGTATGAGATGGGGTAGTGGCAGAAACCAAACTACTAGGGGTGCAGCTAGACAACTGCTTATCATGGTCATCTCAAATAACTAACGTATGTAAAAATATATAAATTAAAACTGCATGCATGATCAGAAGGATAGCTAAATATTTACCGGGAAAGATTCTTAAGCAAATAACCCAAGTCTGGGGAAATGCATCAGCAAGTGAAATTAGGAGGCTGCAGATTGCACAGAACAAAGCAGCAAGGATTGTTTTGGAGGTGTGGTTCTTCTGTTGTAGTCATTGCCAATGCTCTTGGTTGGTCATCCAATTAACAAGATAATTGAAACAAACATGCTTATTTTATTTCATAATATATATTTAAAACAGCCAAATTCTATTCACAACGGTATTCAGTTGCTAAGACAAACATTCTGTAAATACTAGGAATAGATTGTCCACCATCTGTGTGTTATCCAGACAGAAAAGAGAAATAGGCAAAATAACATTTAAATTTAGAGCAATAAAGAAATTGAATAATTTAACTGAGCAAACCAGAAACCTTTCAACATATAGATAGATTTAAACAATACTTTAAAACAATTTAAATATAATACATAAGAAAGTTGTGCTGGACTATGGTAGATGAAGAATCAATATATTTTTAGACGGAGTATTTATCTGATCAATCTGTTAGTGTATTATGTCTGTTTGTAACAGTGTTAAATGTGATTGTATTATAAATTGTATTTGAATGTTTAAGGACTCTTGTAAGATTAGTCCAAATGAGAACTAAAAGAGATCCTAATCACCATCTTCACCAAGGTACAAATTTGAAAACTTTATTGTCCAGCGTCAACTTAACATAAGATTAAAAACAAAAAAAGTACCACTCACCAGAGACATAGATAGTTTTCCTTCTCAATCACAATGAATAAGATTACATAGACCGAGAGGACCTGATCCTAGATCAGCACTCCTACTCTGAGACGCTTGATACATACAGCCTCAGATCAAGACGAAGGATAACCACACACTAACCTCTATGCCTGTGGTTGCCAGGGTTACCTGTGCCTGCCCTACATGGCCTTGCAGCAGCACCACCTGCTGTCAGACGTGACGGTGCGTGGCTTTGTCGCTGGGGCAACCAACATTCTCTTCCGTCAGCAGAGGCACCTGAGTGACGCTATCGTTGACGTGAGTCCTGCTCTCCATCTCCCTTACTCTCTCACTCTCTTCTCTCTCCATCTCTCAACCTATCCTCTCCTCTCTCCCATAGGTCCAGTGATCTCAAGTGTGTACTGACAGTCTGCTACTCTTAGAGGAGAATTAGTGGAGAGCTTAGGAGAACATTGGTCTGTTTTTAAACGGTTCTCTCTGATTCTAGATTACAGATGGTGATCTTGTCCTTCTCTATTTTTTGTAGTTCTATGCTGTTTTCATAATGAATTCCACGTGTATGCTGCCTATCAGATTTGGCCTCTTTTTCCCAGATATCTTGAGTTACTGAGTGCTTTGTCTGCTGTGTGTGTGGGTCTGTGCGTGTGACTGTGTGTGTGTGTCCGTCCGTCCGTCCATCCTACTAGGTGGAGGAGGCTAAGATCCAGATCGGGGACCCAGAGTTGAGGAAGCTGCTGGGCCTGACCACGGCTGACCTGCGTTTCGCCGACTACCTGGTCAAACACGTCACGGAGAACCGCGAGGACATCTTTCTGGATGGGACAGGCTGGGAGGGGGGGGACGAATGGATTAGGGCCCAGTTTGGACTTTACGTCCATTCTCTCCTGTCCTCTACCTTACAAGAAGGTAGGACACTTATTGCCAGGGATGTGTTTCTTTTCTCATGAATGAAAACACCTTCCTCTAGTCCTACTACTAATTCCATGTGGGATCACTTCCTGCTCGCATCGCTGAACTTGACTATACTACTTCTAGTCATTTGTCTCAGATGATTTCAACAGCTAAATGCTCCTCTGTGTGTGTGTCTGTGTCCAGACAATGAGAAGTTGCTAGCGGACTGGGGCACGCCCTTCATCTCAGCCTGGAGGATCACACACAACTACAGAGTGTGGTTCAGCAACAAACACCCAGCCATGGCCAAGATCACCCCAGGGTAAGATGGCACCTTATTCCCTGCACTACTTTTGACTAGGGCCCGTAAGGATCAAAGGTAGTGCACTATATAGGGGGGTTGGCGGGATGGGAGGGTGGTTGGATATGCCAAATGATGTTGCTACACTTTCTCAATGAATTATTTACAAAAAATGTACTTCTGATGTAAAATGACTTGTGTTATTTCTTCTTTCTCAGCCATCCGTTCCAAGGGCAGTACAGTGCTGCTGATCTGAAATTAAGATTCTCACAGTGAGTACTTAATTCTTCATTGAAATCTATTGATTACCCGTATACATAAAGCATCTGTAATCTGGATAAGAGCGTCTGCTAAATGACTTAAATGTAAATGTAATATAAGCTATATCTAATGTGTATTTACTCTAAATCAGTTAAATGACAGTACCACAAAAACATAGATGACTGCCCCCCAGTGGTGAATTTAGAAAGGTTTCTGTGCCAGGTAGAATTTAGTCTGTGGGTCAGCATATAGGGATACTTACAATTGGTTTTGCTCAACTCCTGCGTCCTCTCTCCTCCGTCCTGCCTCGCCTCCTTTTGGGAAAGGTCGAAGGTAATCATGAACAAATATGCGCTTGTATGTCCTTCCCCCATTGGGCAAATGTTTAGAGGGGTGGAATCCCAAAATAAATGTGTCAAGTGATAAAAAAACAACAACAAATAAAGTTAGTTGTGCAATACATTTTATAGATGAAAGGAAAAGTATCCTATCGTTTTTAAACGTGCGCACCAACCGTTGATTCAAAGAGGCCGTGGCTCATTAACAAAACACTCCTGCTCTTGCCGCCAGGAGGAAGCTCTTGTATCCTTGGCCGAAGTAGGTCATCGAGGAGGGAAGCATACTCTTCGGTTCACCGACTAACGAATTGACACTCCTCAACCACTTATCTGTTTCCGGGTCACAGAGGAGGACGGAAGGAGTCGAGGAGAGGACAGACTTTTGCCTAAATGAGAATCTCCCATTGTTGTTATTTTCAAGTCAGTTATGTGATAGAGAATCTATTTTGAAAATTTTGAAAATAATAATGGGCAAATGTGGCACAATACAGGTGTTCAAAGCTCTTAGAAACCCAGAAAGACTCACAGCTGTAATCGCTGCCAAAGATGCTTTCACAAATTATTGACTCCGGTGTGAATATTTATGTAAATGTGATATTTCTGTATTTCATTTTAAATACATTTATCAACATTTTCTAAAAACATCTTTTCAATTTGTCGTTATGGGGTATTGTGTGTCGATTGATAAGAAAAAAATTAATGTCATCCATTTTGAATTCAGGCTGTCACACAACAAAATGTGTAAGTCAAGGGGTATGAAAACTTTCTGAAGGCACTAGTTGCAATGTTTCACTGCAGTCACACTATTTCATAGAGTACTAAGCTACTAATTGCTGTTCCCTGCTTGTGATGGTAATAAAGAAAGACACCAGGTCTCTTATTTAACTCTCTACATTAATGATGAGAGGTTCATTCTCAAAAACCCTTGCTGGCTGTCTTTGGGGGGGGTGGTTACGTTACAGAAAGTGCAGAGGAAATGTGATCCCGCCATATGCTGACTGTCCTAGGTCCTTATCTCCAACCCTGCCTCTAAGGTTACATTCCATACTCCTCCCAAATGGCACCCTACTCCCTTAATAGTGCACATAAGGAATAGGATGCCATTTGGGACACAGGCTACGTGTCTTCATCCTCTATTGATAGCTTTATGGTGAGAACATGGGGAGATCTGCTTGATGGTACTATATGGGTTCTCTCTCTTTCCCCTTCGCTATTCAGCGACATGCACGACCCCAGTGAACTCTGACGTAATGGCAAACAAACAAACGGACTGGGGCGCTGTTGAAAACCCTCCTGAACTCCGCTGAGCGGTGGAGCGAGAGTGGCGAACTCTCAGAGCAGGAAATGACTTCAGAAGCTGGTCAGACCTAAGTGAACTGCATAGATTTATATTTGATGTACGTTACAGAAGCTTCGTGGCGATGAGTATCAGCTCACTTAAAATGCCTGCCACGGAATAAAATGCAACAGGTTTATCTATCTGTATATGTATATGCATATCACAGTCGACACCTGTTGTATTCGACGCATGTGACAAATACAGTTTGATTTGATAGTGTAACTCACACAATGAAGCGGTTGCATATATAGGCCAACTTTCCAAAGGAATGGAAAAGCATGCCTTTTGTACGGTGAATTTTCCATATGAGTCTGGTCAAAAGTAGGGCACTATGTAGGGAATAGTGTGCCATTTGGCATGCAGTCAAGGTGCTGTAGGGGAGTATGGGTGTTACACCCCCTGCATGGTAATCTCTAGATATAGCAGGCAGGATGTAGAGTCAGGGGCTGCGTCCCAAATGGCTCCATATTCCCTATAAAGTGCACTACTTTTAACCAGGCCCCTAGGCGTGCGCTATGTAGGGAATATGGGACTCACTCGTCGGACAGGGAATTTGGCAGTTGGCCATGTAAGCTCTTAAGGAATAAATGAAACTCATTTCCTGCTTCATTCACTTTGTATAAGAGCAGCCTGCCTGGGTTCCTTTCTACACAGGAACACTGTGGTATTAAGCATGTCTCACGATCTGTGTGTGTGTGTGACTACTTCCCTCCCACTGTGACTGTCTTATGTGAAAGAGTCAGGTGTTTAATGACATTTGTATGAGGCTTCCCTCTCGTCACTGACAGATGGACAAAATAAAACCGAGGGTACTGTTCAGTAAGGCAAAACGTACCAAAACATTTTTAACCGTTCTTATTGGACCAAATCCAGGTAGTACCATTTCATTCTGTTTCGAAACATCTCGTCCCATACTGAATTTTCGTGTGCCCTAATTGGTCAGTGGAGCCGTCAGTCATCAGGGCCCCCCAGTCAGACCCCAGTCTGCCAGCTTCCTTGTTTCCCTCATCACTCAATGACAGTGGAACTCTCTTTCTCTCTCTTTTTCCCTCTTTCCTCTCTCCCTGCATCAATAAACATGGAGTCTAGGGGGGTGGTAGGGGTGTAAGGGCTTTGTATTCAGGTCTTTGGGTAGGCTAGAATGGTGGTCAACAAAGACCGGGAGAAACTGAGTTATTTTCTTTCCTCTTGGTCCTGTCACTCAGTTTCACCTCACACAATGACCAGTCTTTGTCCTAACCAGGTCCTAGCTGGCTTCTTTCCTCATACCCCTCACTATTTTACACTCTCTCTCTGAAAATGAGAAAACAAATCTGCTTGACGTCCTGGTGAGAGAGAGAGAGAGAGTGGTGAATATTGCGTCTGTATTATACTGTTAGGTTCATCACAGCTCTCCTATTCATCTGTTATCTCTTGTTGCCAACAACGAGCTCTCCACTCATAGAGAGACAGAGATGTGTTTTTGAAAACAAAGCCACGTGACTGCATGACTTTGTGCTGGCCCTGCAGCAAGCAGAGCGGAGTCCATGGCTGGCTGCCGACCGTTGCCGTGCCAACAGACGGTTGCGTTTCAAATGGCAACCTATTCCCTCTACAGTGTAGTACTTTTGACCAGGGGCCATAGGGCTATGTAGGGAATAGGGTTCCATTTGGGACATAAAGGGGGATCTGTTTTATTGTGAGCGGGCTGGGCTGGACCTACATGGCTGTTTATTTGGGTCAGGCAGTGAAGGTTGGGCCTGTCTGTGTGGTCGGGCCGGTGTCCGAGCTCGGACACTGGATTGGTGTCACTCTGTCGCCCAGGCTCCTAGCAACCACCACTGGAGGCTATGAGAGGGGTAAATGGGGTCTGGTGTCCTGTCCCGTGTGCAACAGCAACAAGGCTGTGGTTTGTCACTGACGTTCACAGTCTGTGGTGCTGCAGAGACTGGGACAGAGATGGAGGGTGTCTCCCAAATGCCATCCTGTTCCCTACATGGTGGACTACACAAGCACATGCACTCACATACCCACACCGTACACACACAGATACACTATATAAACAAAATTATGTGGACACCCCTTCAAGTTAGTGGATTCGGCTATTTCAGCCACACCCGTTACTGACAGGTGTATAAAATCGTGCACACAGCCATGCAATCTCCATAGACAAACATTGGCAGTAGAATGGCTTTACTGAAGAGCTCAGTGACTTTCAACGTGGCACCGACATAGGATGCCACCTTTCCAACAAGTCAGTAAGTCAAATGCCTGCCCTTCTAGAGCTGCACCGGTCAACTGTAAGTGATGTTATTGTTAAGTGGTCCTCGGTTGCAACACTCACTACCGAGTGCCAAATTGCCTCTGGAAGCAACGTCAGCACAACAGCTGTACTGTGACTGTATCTTGTACGTAGTGTACTGTGACTGTATCCTGTTTGAAAACGTTTGAGTGTACTGTGACTGTATCTTGTCCATTCGTAGTGTACTGTGACTGTATCCTGTACGTAGTGTACTGTGACTGTATCTTGTACGTAATGTACTGTGACTGTATCCTGTACGTAGTGTACTGTGACTGTATCCTGTACGTAGTGTACTGTGACTGTATCTTGTACGTAGTGTACTGTGACTGTATCTTGTACGTAGTGTACTGTGACTGTATCCTGTACGTAATGTACTGTAACTGTACGTAGTGTAGTGTACTGTGACTGTACGCAGTGTACTGTGGCTGTATGTAGTGTACTGTGACTGTATCCTGTACATAATGTACTGTAACTGTACGTAGTGTACTGTGACTGTACGTAGTGTACTGTGACTGTATCTTGTACGTAGTGTACTGT
This sequence comes from Oncorhynchus keta, assembly GCF_023373465.1. Lineage (NCBI taxonomy): Eukaryota > Metazoa > Chordata > Actinopteri > Salmoniformes > Salmonidae > Oncorhynchus > Oncorhynchus keta. The sequence continues at coordinate 26,224,539 of NC_068424.1, read as the reverse complement.
GACTGTATCCTGTACATAATGTACTGTAACTGTACGTAGTGTACTGTGACTGTACGTAGTGTACTGTGACTGTACGTAGTGTACTGTGACTGTACGTAGTGTACTGTGACTGTATCTTGTACGTAGTGTACTGTGACTGTATCTTGTACGTAGTGTACTGTGACTGTATCCTGTACATAATGTACTGTAACTGTACGTAGTGTACTGTGACTGTACGTAGTGTACTGTGACTGTACGCAGTGTACTGTGACTGTACGTAGTGTACTGTGACTGTATCTTGTACGTAGTGTACTGTGACTGTATCTTGTACGTAGTGTACTGTGACTGTATCTTGTACGTAGTGTACTGTGACTGTATCTTGTACGTAGTGTACTGTGACTGTATCCTGTACGTAATGTACTGTAACTGTACGTAGTGTACTGTGACTGTATCTTGTACGTAGTGTACTGTGACTGTATCTTGTACGTAGTGTACTGTGACTGTATCTTGTACGTAGTGTACTGTGACTGTATCCTGTACGTAATGTACTGTAACTGTACGTAGTGTACTGTGACTGTACGCAGTGTACTGTGGCTGTACGTAGTGTACTGTGACTGTATCCTGTACATAATGTACTGTAACTGTACGTAGTGTACTGTGACTGTACGCAGTGTACTGTGACTGTACGTAGTGTACTGTGACTGTATCCTGTACATAGTGAACTGTAACTGTACATAGTGTACTGTAACTAGTAGTGTCCTGTACGTAGTGTACTCTATCCTGTACGTAGTTTACTGTGACTGTACGCAGTGTACTGTGACTGTACGTAGTGTACTGTGACTGTAACTGTACATAGTGTACTGTAACTAGTAGTGTCCTGTACGTAGTGTACTCTATCCTGTACGTAGTGTACTGTGACTGTACGCAGTGTACTGTGACTGTACGTAGTGTACTGTGACTGTATCCTGTACATAGTGAACTGTAACTAGTAGTGTCCTGTACGTAGTGTACTCTATCCTGTACGTAGTTTACTGTGACTGACAGTATCCTGTACAGTATGTAGTGTAGGAGTCCCTTGGTGCTAGTGCCAACCATAAGAGGTGCCAGGTAGAGAGGGGCTCACAAAGGGCACTGATGTTGATGCCGGAGTCACGGGACACCACAGCTGAATTCCAAATAGACCCCTCGTCCCTAGATCTGAGAGGATTGGATAGGTCTAAGCAATATAGCGAAAACCTTCTACCTAGCCAATCAGAAGGCAAGGTGAAGCTAGGTATTACAGTAATGCTATCTATCCTCTTGTCACCGAGGTTAGTAAGAAGAGAATGCTTATATCTATCCAATCATTTGACCAGGACTACTGACCTTCTTGGGACTGTAATGTGTGTGTTGACATCTGGATGATTTTAAAAAGAGACAGCCAGTCTGGATTTATTTGTGTGTATGTTGTGAAATGTACCCGGGACAACAAGCGGACACTCTCAGGTTGGCTTGGTTTGGATACTTAGATTCGACCACCGGTGACAGTAACTCTCTCTCTACTTCCGCAGAGTTATGCAGTACTATACTACAACAGGTTGTAGAAATATTTTAGTTGAGAAATGTGTCACCGCTACCCAGGGTTTATTTCTGGGTGCAACATGGTTGGTCGTGACTGAATATCCCTTTTTTCTTTTCTCTCGCTGAATTTCAGCTCGGTGCAGAACAGCGAACGGGGGAAGAAAATTGGAGCAGCTGTGATCACCACCAGTCGAAGTGTCGTGCAGACCGGGAAGGCAGTAGGTGAGACCGATAGTCAGTCTCTCTAACCAACCTTTTCCCCAGACTCAAATTAAGCCACCTGTGAAGGATTTGTAGTCCAGGAAACTGGCCTTCAAAAATAGTCAACACAAGAGTACTGCTAACTAACATTCACTCCCGGATGGCTTTGTTTTCATCAATTAATTTCTAAGAAATGTATTGTTCAGTACATCTTATCCACAATCCTTCCTGTCTCCATCCTCCAGGTCAGTCGGTGGGTGGAGTGTTAATCAGTGCTAAGTCAGCCATGTCGTCCTGGTTCTCTACGTTGGCCCAGCCTGCTATTTTAGCCACTCCCGCAGCCTCCCCTGAGCTTCAGTCACCTACCGAGCCTTGACCACCTACCTGCTGCCTGCCTCCTAACCTAGCCTCTGTCACGGGCTTTAGCCAACATGAGTTAAGCCTAGGAGCTGAGGATACCCTAACCCCCTCCAACGGTCCTTCCCTGTCTCTCAATTCATCTTTCCTTGATTCCCCGCATCCTTTCACCTGAGCTCCTTCTCAAAGCCTATTGGAGAGGGTCAGAGGGGAGGGATCTTGGACAGTGACCTCCAATACAGTTGAGGCGGCGAGGAGACAGGATGCGACGTGACACACTCCTCTCCCTTTTCCTTTCAGAACCAGCTAGTTACAGAAGGAACCGGGGTCAGGTAGGCAGGATAGGTTGATTTTTGCGTGTTTTGGGGAAAGGTTTTATTTTATGAAGGATTTGTTTCAGGCCTCTGATGGGATACCACAATACAGCAGAGGGATCTAAGTCTTTGTTTGTAAATGATTCCCTATGTAGTTCACAACTTTTGACCAGGGCCCATAAGGTACTGGTGATAAGTAGTGCACTAGGAATAGATGCCATTTAGGACGTAACCCTGGTCTGCAGTACCCTCTCCCCTCCATCCCCAGGTTACAACTGCTCCAGCATGGAGGACAGACGAGAGGAATAGCCACTTGTGCTAAACAGACCGACAGAAATATGCTCAGAGCTTCAGATTTGTGTTTTTCTCTGTGTGGTGGAAGACCTTTTTGTGTTTTATCCAAACTGTATTCCAACAAGGTGTATACTGTATATACTATACTGACAGTGTGAAACCAGTGCATTGCTGGCTGGAAGCTGTGTTACAGTAAATTAGTAAGATGCTGGGCCAGAGCAAGTTATTCTCTGTTTACTGGACAGGACAGGCAACCTATGTGCGTGTCCCAAATGGAACCCTTACCATAGTGCACTACTTTTGACCGGACCCTAGTCTATAGTAGTGCACTATAAAGAGAAGAGGGTGCCATTTGGAACATATGTTTGTCATTCCTTAAGGTTAAGAAAAAAAGCAGTTATCTTTTTCCTCATGTCCGCACTATACACGTAATAACTTTTCTAAAGATGGTTGGAGTATGGGATAAAACTAATTTATTACTTGTATATAGTTTGTTGGACTTGTACATAAGTGATTTCCCTGTCTCGACACGACTGGAACCAATCTCTACCTGATATGGCTCTCTATCGTGCATCTGAAATGGCACCCTATTCCCTATATAGGTCACTACTTTAGCCTATACTTGTTACTTTGAGATGATTACAGTACTCCCCCCAACTGTTTGTATTGAAGTTGTTGGATTAGTTTAACATTTAGGCACAGATCCATATTTAGAAAAGTGTGTATATATATATTTATCTTTGAGATCTGGGACTGTATCCACTAAAAGTTGGAGTAAGAGTGCTGATCTAGGATCCCATAACCTTATCAATTACGATCTAAAAGGCCAAACTGATCCTAAATCAGCACTCTTGACTCAGACGTTTAGACATGGGCCCAGGTCCAGTTTTTAAACTGTAATAACATCTTTGCCGGCTGTCTGAACCATCATCTCCTTGATTTCCTGTCTTGACTTTAACTAAAGTCTGTATGCTTCATTTGTTGATCTCTGAAAATCACAATGCAATTTTTTTTTTCACCTGAGTGTTTTGAAAATATTCTAAATTGTGAAGTTAATTTATGCTGCATTAAATATAAGACATGCAAATCTACTTTCTCATAGCTTCTGTACCTAAAAAAAGTGCTTTCCATAAGCACAAAACGAAAGAGATTAAAAAAGTATTTCTGTAAGCTTCTGTTAAAGAGAGCGAGATATTCATGGTCTGGTCATACTGTATGTAGGTCAGCCAAACAAAAGACTGTAGAGGGGGTGTACCAGGACATGTGGTAGCAGGGTCTACCGGACAAAAACAGGCTGCAGCCACGTGCCTCAGTTCAATAACATCGCATGCACACGCGAACCCAGGGACCTCACGGATGACTTTCAGATTATCAGCTCAAAAGCTATGGGAGGGGGAGGAGGCAGAGCAGTAGAGGGATGTTTGTTTGGCTTCAGCAGCTGTCCCAAATGGCACCCTAGTCCCTGTATGGAATAGGTTGCCATTTGTGAAGCAACCAGCTCGTTATAGCTATTCAGAGGTGGTACCAACAGGGCTTCTGTGGATGCCTTTTAGGTCAGGCAACGAATAGGACAAAACTATTTTAAGCAGGCATAATAGGTCCCATGGTTGTATAACTAACTGAAAATGTAAATAGGTTAAATTATTTGTGAGCAGACTTGATTAACAGGTACAAACATGTTTAAAACAAAAACCAATGTGAAAATAAGTCATTGTTTGAGAACATTTTGGTATGTTTTTTAATAAATTAACATTCATTCAAAATACAGTGCCAAAGGAACATGATGCAGCCAAACATGCTAGTAAGGTTTGTCATGAAGCACCTGTGCTCATGTTTAAGGTAGGAACCATGAAGCAGCTCCGTCCGCTCCTTCCCTCCCATACCACCCTCCAGTCGTTCTCCACTACCGCTAGTGGTTGCCTGGACAATTTCCATAGCAACAGCACTGGGCCAGCCCTCCTTCCCAGACCCAATCAGCAGCAAGATTCCTCAGTATTTCACACAAGAAAATAATCTGATGGGGGGTGGATACCTAAACACAATCACACTACAGTAATGTCTGATTTAAAATTAAAAAAACACTAATACAAAATAGAACCTGGTTTTCCCCCACACTAACAGTTTTTTTTAAACATGAAAAATATATATTTTTATATATATTTCAGCAGCTTAGGGGGAATTTATTATATATTTTTTTAAATGCATGAGCCCAAAAATCTATAGTTGAGAGTATTGAGATAGCGTGAGGGAGGCGTGTGTTGTTGCAGAGACCCGCGCTTGTCAAAAATAAAGAGCCGGCATAAAACCTCCCATCACGACGATGAGATGGCGGTTGGTTAGGGTGAGCTCAGTTCTGTAAACCGCTGGCTGGCTCTGTGGAAGATCTGTGTCCAGAGAGATTGACTAAGGATGCCTCCCAAATGGAACCCTATATAGGACGCTACTTTTGGCAAGAGCGCCACAGTGCCAGCTTAACAAGCCTATGGTTGCCCTTTGTGCCCTGGTCAAAAGTAGGGAGTCAGGTGCCATTTGGGACACAGCCAGAGACAGGCAGGTGTGAGCAGGGGACTAGAGGAGTGAGGGGAGAGGCAGGGGGTTGCGTGTCTGGAGCAGAGGTGAAGAAAAAGGGAGAAAAAAAAAAGATAGTGACTGGACCTGCAGTCACCACCTAGAACCCCCCCTAACACTTGGCCCTGTATGTTCCTATACTAGGAGCATCCCAAATGGCACCGTATTACCTATTTAGTGCACTACTTAGGGAATAGGGTACCATATGGCTGGGACACAGGCCACGTGTCCCTAGGAGAGATGGATGTGGGTTTACAACAGTGGTGATAGAAGAGAGAAAGAGGTGGAGACCAGGAGGATTTTGGTACAGTTATTCCAAGGAGCTTTTCGCCAGTAAGTGCATCACAAATCAGTCAACTTTCAATTATCACATTGTAGAAACAGTATAACAGACTTGAAGTTGCAACGGACAAAAGAAAAAAACAAATCTACTTTTTTTCCCATATTACTTTTTAGTTTCTCCTATATTTTCAATGTCTGAGGCTTTGTATAAGCTTGTTTGTCAGCAACAGCCAGCCAGCAGAACAGCCTTGTAGCGCTCAGATCCCTTTGGAACAGACATCAAACCTACCCCTCTGGCTTTCAGGTCCATCCCTCGACACGTCACACCCAGAGTTCAGAGGGCAATTCGGGGACTCCGTTTGGGGGCAGAGAGGTGGAAGGTTAAGAGCTATATGTGAGGGAGGGAGACCATCTCCCCGTCCACCTCAAACTCCTCAGCCCCGTCAGGGGAAAACAGGTAGGTGGGTGGTTTCCACGGGGATTCTTCCAGACAGGATGGGTATAGCTTCCCCACGGCGCAGCGGAAGTCCTTCCCCAGGTCCCAGAGCACGCGCTCAGACACGGGCTGCTTGAGGTACCAGCGGTCCAGCTCCAGGTCGTACTGATAGATGGCGTACTTGGCGCGTTCGTTCATGTGAGTCTCCCGCATGAAGATGCACAGAGCGCCAAGGAGCACCACGGCCCGCACGCACGGGTCCGAGTAGCGCTTGGCAGGGATGTTGGCGGCCAGGCGCCACTCGTTCTTGCCGACGTCGTAGATCTCCACGGTGACGGAGGAACCGTCGATGGTGCTGGTGGGCATGCGGACGCCCGAGTTGGAGACAACGTGGAGCCCCCCAATGTAGAAGATGAGGTCACCGAAGGTGGCAGCGGAGGCGAAGCAGCGACTTGTCTTCCTCATGGCCATCTCTACCCAGGTGTCAGCACGAGGAAAGTAGCAGTACATGAGGTCATGGGTCATCACGTAGATACAGTCGTGGGCTGCTACGGACGTGGTCCAGTTCCAGGCGCAAGGGAGGGGGCTCATCATAGCCCACTCGTCTTTCTCACAGTCATAGCGTTCTACGGTACGTTTATTTAGCTCCCCGCCTACGTTGTCACCCCCGATGGCGTAGATGTAACCCTCGCAGTAGACCAGAGAGGGCTTGATGCGGGCACATAGCATGGGCGTCTTAGGCACCCAGGCATTCTGCTGGGCGTCAAACCAGAAGAAGCTATCCACTGAGCGGAACACTGCCTGTTGCTTGCCGCCGCTTTTCCCGTGGTTGGCGATCGAGTTCTTCAGCGGGATTTGCCCGCCGGCAATGAACACGTCGTTGTCGGGTGTGACGAGCGTCCCAACCTTCTGGAGGTCGCCGGGCGGATTGCTGAGCTTGTAGACCTTCTCGGCCTGCGGGCTGTAACACACCACCGTGTGGTTGGGGCCCGCCATCACCTGACCCATGTCAGATGGCCACTCTGACGTGGCCTCCATGAAGATAAGCATCTCCTCCTTTGTCATGCCAAGGCGGGGTTTGAAGAACTTGGGCATGGACTTGTAGAGGCCCTGCACTACGACAGACTTGTCGTTAGGCGGTAGGCCCTGGAACCAGGCACGCTGAGTCACCTCGGAGAGAGCGTCGATGCGGATCTGGCTGAGAACTGAGGACAGGTACTGGGACCTAGCCTCCATGTTATACTCCAGCCACAGCATGGCAGCCTCCCTCACAGTCTCCTCCTAAGATAATATTTAAACATCAAACATACTACATTGTGACAACACCATGGGTATCAGTTTTACAAGCAGTCATTTTGCGTAGCCAGAAGCCGTATTCTTATCCCCTAGGGGTAATTTGCTTTACAGCTCAGGGATAAGAAATACACATAGAACCAACATTAAGACGAAGTAAAAAACAATTAAAAAAAAAAAAGTATACATACCGGCAGGAATATTTCTAAGTACGTAGAAAGTACATTAGGTATGTATAACCAGAGAAGTGTACCCACCTTCTCTACGTTGAGGTTGTCTGAGCACAGCACGTCGACCAGCAACTCATGGGACAGCTGTAGGAAGGCCTCCTGACGGTAGACCACGGGGAACTTGTGTTCCACCATGCGCTTGGCGCTCTGCTTCAGCTCCACACAGGAGAACAGATCCCCGATGCTCAGCATCCGGACACAGTTGTCTGCATGGATCTTCTTCACCAGGTAGTCCCTGCACTGCAGTAGCACATCCTCTACCTAGACAGGGAGGGGGAGGGGGTATTATAGAGAAATAGCTACAGCTTAAAAAACAGCAAGATCAACATTGTAATTATATTACTAAGAGTCACAACTCAATTAGGCATATACACACACATCCAGTGATCAGAAATAGGAGGGTCAGTGATGTGATGAGACTCATAAAGACAGACAGGACACGTCTACCTCTGTAGATCAGTAGAGTAATGTTGAGACCCAGAAGGGGAGGGGGGGGGAATAGGAGACTGGTACCACACCTGTAGGAAGCAGGCGGTCTCATAGAGTGGCTCCACGGTGCTGTCATTGATAGCCAGGTTGCCTGTATAGGCGTAGGTGATGATGATCTGGAGAGTGGCAGGGTCCACGTTCTTCAGGTGAACATTAGTCTGTTTACTCTCAGACAGACCACTCATAAACATTGCCCTGGAGAGGGAGAAAACAGGGTCAGTAGTCAGACAGCTCATCAAAATGTTGTTCATTTCAAAATGGTTGAAGTCAGCAATTTCACATCTTCATTAAGACAGTAGTTTGCTGCTATGGGCGAAGTAACTCATTCGTATTGTGACAGATACGGAGCGTGACATATTAGACAGTCATCTACAACAGGTTCTCAAACTTGGTCCCGAGGCCCCCTCTGGGTCCATGCGTTGGTTTTTTTGCCCTACACAGCTATATTCAAATAACCAACTCATCATAAAGCTTTGGTTATTTGAATCAGCTGTGTAGTGCTAGGGCAAAAAAACATGAGGCCTTGGACAAGTTGAAGATTGCTCTACAGCATCCTTTTTTCTGACTGGGGATCCAGCATAAAACAAATCAGAGGTAGGTAACAGACTCCCAACAACCCCAGTTGGACTTCTCAGGCACGAGACCCAGTGACCAGACCACAGCATGCTCCCTCCACGCTGTGGCTTAACCACACACCAGCCAGCTTGGCATACCCAGCCCTCTTCGTACCCCCCCGCCTCCAGGCCATCCTGACACCAACACAGCTGTCTGTGACACCACCTTTCTCCTTTAAAAAAAACATGGCACCAAAACCTGTGAGTTTATGCTGCTTTACAGCAGGGCCCTGGGCTGGATATTACACAACCTTGCAAGCATCCTCTGTCACTAGCTTACCCCTCCCGCATGCCCCCCACATGCGCCCCCACCAACCCGGCTCTGCTTGCCTGCGTGACAAGGGTTCCCTTACTAATATAAGTACGCCAGAGCCCCCCCCGGGCCCCTTTAACTGCAGCAAGGAGGGTAAAAGGGAGGAGAGCCAGAGAGTGCCAAGAGGAAGAGAAGGGACACCTCCTGGGGGGGGGGGGCAGAATGCGTCAAGAGCAAGAGAATGGATACCTCTGTGAACCCAAGAGGGGAACTGCTTTGCATGTTGTCACCGGATACCGAGTGGTGTGCGTGGGAATCGGTGAGGACGAATAGGTGGGTGTGAGGAGAGCAGCCAGTAAATGTGTCTGCTGGATCTTTACTACTGTTCAAAAGACTAGGCTACATAAGCTCTTGTCGTGTATATATAGTACCAGTCAAACGTGTGGCATTTCTTTATTTGTACTATTTGACATTGTAGAATAGTGAAGCCATCAAAACTATGAAACATATGGAATCATGTAGTAACCAAAAAAAGTGTTATTTTAGATTCTTCAAAGTAGCCACCCTTTGCCTTGATGACAGCTTTGCACACTTGTCATTCTCTCAACCAGCTTAACCTGGAATGCTTTTCCAGCAGTCTTGAAAGAGAACCCACATATGCTGAGCACTGGTTGGCTGCTTTTCCTTCACTCTGCAGTCCAACTCATCCCAAACCATCTCAATTAGGTTTAGGTCAGGTGATTGTGGAGGCCAGGTCATCTGATGCAGCACTCCATCTTGATCAAATAGCCCATACACAGCCTGGAGTTGTGTTGGGTCATTGTCCTGTTGAAATTAAATTATAGTCCCACTAAGCGCAAACCAGATGGGATGGCGTATCGCTACAGAATGCTGTGGTAACCATACTGGTTAAGTGTGCCTTGAATTTTAAATAAATCACAGACAGTGTCAGAAGCTAAGCACCCCCACACCACCTCCATGCTTCATGGTGGGAACTTCACGTGGAGATCATCCGTTCACCTACTCTGAGTCTCACAAAGACACAGTCGGAGTAACCAAAAATTTGGATTCAGACCGACATGACAGATTTCCACCAGTCTATTGTCCACTGCTCGTATTTCTTGGCCCAAGCAAGTCTTCTTATTGCAGTCCTTTAGTAGTGGTTTCTTTACAGCAATTTGACCATGAAGGCCTGATTCACGCAGTCTCTTACCTAGAGGTCAACCGATTAATCTGCCTTTTTGGACGCCGATTACATTGCAATCCATGAGGAAATTTGGTGGCAGGCTGACCACCTGTTGCGCGAGCGCAGCGTCAAAAGGACCTTGTGGCTGCAATGAGGCAAGGTAATGTGCCAGCTAGCTTTAAACTTATAGAAAAACAACTACTAGATTAACTAGCTTGTCCTGCGTTGAATATAAATCAATGTGGTGTCTGGGGTTCCCCAGGCATCATCTCCTCTGCAGTGCTGCACTTCAGCTATGTAATGTTGTGCTTCTAAATGAGCCCCCTGGGCCTACCTTCTCTTGAGCCACAGACTCAAGTTGAGTCATTCTTTTACTACCACCAAATAGTGATTAATAACTGACAAACAGAAGTAGGGTCTGACATTTAAGGGACAAACAGTAACACATATCTATATTTCTTATAACAAAACACTGTTTGACCACGGTTGTATCCCAAATGGCACCCTATTCCCTATGGTGCCTGGTCAAAAGTAAGGCAATAAAAGAAGGAATTGGGTACCATTTGAAACGCACACTATAACTTCAGGGAGAACATGGTACGTGTAGCCTAATCCTAAGAGTGTCAGACTAATGCTTGTCATGTTTCCAACATAGGTGAATACTGGAAAGCAAAATGTAGACCTAAATCAACCATTTCACAGTTCCATCTCCCCAAAACACACATTCTACAGTAAGCCCAGGAGTGAGTCACAAATGACACAATGTTCCTTACGTAGTAAGAAGTGCACTATATAGGCAATAGGGTTCCATTTCAGACAGGCCAGGAGTGACTTAGTGGGTTCCCAAACAGGCTTGCTCAGGCAGGTCGAGGGCTAGGTCTACATCATAGGCACAAGCTGCTGAACTGTAGTACTTGTACGTAACATTCTGCTGAACAGAACAATCCAGAAGACTCCACAGTGACTCACCTGAAATAGCAGCTACATGTGACCAAGACCATCTTGTGACAGTAGAGTGCACTACTAGGGCCTATGGTGCACTCAAAGTAGTGCACTCAAAGTAGTGCACTCAAAGTAGTGCACTCAAAGTAGTGCACTCAAAGTAGTGCACTCAAAGTAGTGCACTCAAAGTAGTGCACTCAAAGTAGTGCACTCAAAGTAGTGCACTCAAAGTAGTGCACTCAAAGTAGTGCACTCAAAGTAGTGCACTCAAAGTAGTGCACTCAAAGTAGTGCACTCAAAGTAGTGCACTCAAAGTAGTGCACTCAAAGTAGTGCACTCAAAGTAGTGCACTCAAAGTAGTGCACTCAAAGTAGTGCACTCCGCAGGTAACAGCGAACGGCGTTAACTCACCTGAAATAGGAGCTACATGTGGCCAGGACCATCTTGTGACATGGGAACTCGTTGTCCTCCACCAGCAGCACCACGTCAGTCAGTAACTTCTGCTCATAGAAGAAGTTGAGCTGCTCCAGCAGGGAGACCGCGTAGTCCATGTTAACTGGCCTGCGCTCACTGAGATCCGACATGGTTGCATCCCATGAATCGCGCCCCAGTTTCAGCAGTTCAAGCAGCCGGTAAAAGAACCGGGCTCCAAAACCAAATGGGGGGGGATAAATAACCTAAAAGCTACTGCAGACACCTACAGAAAGAGACCCCGCTGCTTTGTGATGACTGATGTCGGCAGGCAGACAGCGGTGATGACTCAAAACCAACCCGGGGGGGGAATGTGCCAGAATAAATCAAAGTGACAACAGGGTACAGAGACCCCTCTGCTTTGTGACACCACCGTTGGCTGATGTCGGCAGGGCAGAACAGAGCAGGGGTGTTGACCAAAACAATACGCAGTGTCCCAGGACCAGGATGAAGACCTCTGCAGCAAAAAAACTAAAGTAGCAACTCCTCCTTCTGTTCCCCTGTTATGGAAGAGAAGACATGATGCAGGGTGATCAAAATCAGGTTGGTTCCCCTCTTAGTGTTAATTAATAGTGGCGCAGGAAGTTACCCTCCAACTGGGCTCTGTCTAAGTCCTTGGTGTGGTCTCTAGAGCCAAAAACCAGTCAGTGCTGGTGCTTCAATGTCGGCTGTGTTTGTTCTTCGTTGCTCTGTATAGCCCAGATAGACCGGTCTCTCTCAGAGCAGACAAGACAGGCAGGCACAGGGGACTGGATGGAGGTAGTGGGGACAGGAGATGCAGACTGGCTGTGGTGGTGATAGTGATGCAGCTAAATCAGTGCTGGGCTGAAACACAGAACAGAACAAATCAATAAAACCACTTTCCATAGATCAGATCAGGCCCAGGACACAGAAAACAGGGCTGCTCTCTATGTAGAGCTCTTAACCAGGGGCCCATGAGAAGCTGTTCAAAAATAGTGCACTATGTAGGGGATAGGATGCATCAAACAAACAGCCAATAACAGTCTAGGGGAGGGATACAGGACAGATAGACAATAACATGTTGTTCCCAACATTTCTGTGTATAAATACTTCCGGTTAACATATTAATCTCCTCACTTACAACATTTTCCAGAAATATGCTACGGAACATTAAGTGCATAGCAGGCCGAATACTTCATCCAATAACAGAGAATCTGCTTTTCAGGCAGACAGTCTCCTCCTCACCATTCTCCTCACTCCCTGCCTGTCAGATCAGCCCACATCCCCAATCACTTCCACATGAGAAAAGTGCATCGTCAACAATCTGGTCTCCCCTGGCAGGTCCCCCCATCACTGGTGCCGCTTGGAGAGACTCATTGCACTCACTGACAGCCAGACGGACTGTCTGTCAAGCAATTAAAATGGGAGAGACCCTGATAAAACCAACTGTCAGATTAATTTGTTGATAACAGGGCACTACATAAAAAGTCTACTTAATAATCAAAACACAGAACATGCTTTTGGCTGTGACTTCAGAGCTGTAAGCTACCGCCACTCATTGTGTGTCCCAAATGACACCATATTCCCTTCATAGTGCATTACTTTTGACCAGAGTCCTATGGGTCCAGGTCAAAAGTAATCTCATAAATAAGGAATATGGTTCCATTTGGGACGCATCCATAATCATATCCTGGATGACTTCAGCCTCCATCTCTGGCATGTTGCCATGCTATCAAAGCAATCCATCCCATTGGCTTTAAGTCGTGTAGCTTACATTATATGCAGTCCTACCAACGACAAACTAAGGGCAATTGCTGACAGAAATAGCAATTTAGCCAGGTAAACCACGTGGGTGGTTACATGTGAAAGGCAAAAGATTATCAGGCCTTCAATAAGTGAAGTAGTTGAATTACAACCGTTGTTATCAGTTATTTCTCCACTCTGGGACATGGTTGGTGGTTAGTCATTAAGAACATGGCCACAGCAGTCTGTTAAATAACCCTTTTATTCCACGCGTTGATGATAGCCAATTTGTCCATCCATTGACATAGCTAGCTACCTACGTCAATCTTGAAAGGCAACAGTGTGAAGTAAGCATTCTTCTAAGATAAACAAATTAACATGGACCTGTACATACAGTCCCGAGCTGGCAACATTGGTGACCACGCACCAAAACACTGTACTACTATTAGTAGGCTGATGACGTGAGCCATCTCACTTCACTTGCCAATGGGTGAGTTATTTCTAATGGCCCAGTGCCCCAGGTGGGCAGAGTTCACACATTTTAGACCATTCCATTGGTCCTTAAGAGTTTCTATGATACTTTCACATACTTTTTAACCAGGAGTTCTGGAAGTAGCACTGACGAGCCAAAAGTGATCCCTGAAATTGCATACTAAACCACAAGTGTGTAGATATTTGCACCATGTTATTGCTCTCTCTCTGCTGTGTATGCATCTTACTATATGTCACTTAAATGGCGAGGGGATGAAGCTCATTGGCGACAAGTCGAATTGCTAGGGGCTGGCTCACATAGGTGAAAAATAGAGCAGCACAGCTTCTAGAAAACAGTTGTTTTCAAATTAGGGATCCTGTGGCTAATTGAAGACAGACAGTAGTTTCAGAGCATGTGTTTAAGGGAAATCTCCAACCATTTGGTGCACCAGCCATGCAAAACGAACTGGCCCAATGATTTGTGCTCTCCTCACAACATGGGACATAAAGCTAGCTAACCTAAATATGACTTACTTTCACCTGTGTACTGATAAAGACATTTTATTGTAGGTAGCTAATTGCCTGACTATTGTTAGCCAACTAGCTAGTGGTTGGTTAGCAAACTCATCTAACGTTAGCATAGCCAGCTAACAGGTGCCATCTGTAACCTATAGAGAGCAATAGTAATGGCGTCTTTTTGTAGGCACTAACTCTACCATGGCTGATTGGCCAAAGCCTATGGGGAAATAAATAGGATTTGGGGATAATGACCGAAAATAAGTTGTGGTAAACACAGGTTTAGGAGATATACAATTTGTTCTATAAGAACCTTCAGCTTACGTCACTTGGTTTATTTTGAAACATACTAATAATCAAAAAACGTAACGATTTCCTAATTCATAAAGGGCATGTTGACTGCTATTATACCGTAGAACAAAACGTATAATAACTCCTAAGCCTGTGTTAACATCTGACCTTATTTTCGACGTTTATGCAAAAAAAAACAACAACATTAATTTACCCCATAGGAATGGCTGAACTTAAGAGCTAACTCATTTCCGGTTTTTAGGACTACAAGATGACAATCTATTGACTTTAGAGCGCTGAAAATTCTTAACGGTTACCAAATTATTTGTGGGAGTTCTAGGAAACTGGGCAATAATTAAAATGCCTAGCCAGCTAGTAGTTGTGTGACTAACGTTAGCTATGTTAACTATTTGTATTACAGGACATCCTTACTGCTAGGCCACATTACGTTACCGTCACCAAGTAGTAAAAAAAAATGCTAGAAGTTGATTGGCTAACCTGGTGACTAATTCCATGGTGATAATTCAAATTCAAACACTTAGCTAAATTAGTTCAACTGGTTAGCTAGTTAATGTTATCAAGTTACAGTAGATACGTTAGTTACTTTGTCGGTGTTAGCTAGCTAAACATTCTGGCTAGGTTAGCAAGCTAGCGTTAGTTGGCTGGGTTACTGCCCAATTTTCAAGCTAGCTACTTCCCAGACCCCCCCATCCAAAACATGGATAAGCAAGCCAGGCCTTCAGTGGATGTGGTGACTGATGGGAGACTAGTTAGTTTACTCACCTTTCTTTTCGAACCATTTATCCCAAATTAGACTTGAAAGCTTGATTGCCGGATCCCACACAGTCTAATCGCTGCAACTATTAGCTATTGTCTACAGTAATGTTAGCTTGATCATACATCAACAAAGGCGGCAGTTGCGCGTCCCTTCCGGGTACTTCTTGCCCGGACTCGGGAATGAACGTTACTCCCACATATATATCCTGCCAACCAAATTATTCAGATACCTAACTATAGTGATGAGGTAGGTCCGTATAGTTTCCAGCAGTCTCATAGACCTAGCTAAGCAAGCAGGTAAATAACAATATCCAACGTAAGCAAGCAACGTAGAGCTAGCTATGAAGGGTTAGCATTTGCTAAGCTCGTCAGCTAGGTTTTAGACGTCGGCGTTAACTAGACTGTGAGCTGGCTAACAAGCAACCGTTACATTACTAGAATGAGCTAGCTATGCATGAATGTATGGCTGTTAAGATATTAAACAAACATATTTCCTCACACTAGCTAATTTAAGGAAATATGCAATAATCGATGCCAACCGGTCTTTTCTTGCTATTACAGAAAGTATCTAGCTCCGGAAGCCGAATTTACACAATTAAGGCCGCGAGAGGCAACCAGCAAGAAACCTTTCTCGACAACGCAGGCGCCGCGCAAGACAACAGGGGCCAAATGAGGATACTGGGCACGCGCCCAAAAACCGTCTCAGTTAGGGGATTATATTAATGCTCCGGACATGCCCCGGTTGTACCGGGTTAGCGTTGATTGCATTCGATTTGGAACCGGGACATCCCGGGCGTGAGCCAGGTGTCCTGTGCGGGCGACGGCAAAGGCGGTTTAAAACAACAGTGACGTAGGTTAAAGAGGCAGTGCAGTTAAAAACGTATTTTCCTATTTTTTTATGATATATCCACACTATGAGGTTGATAACACTGAATTTGTGAAGATTATGATAATGACATTTTTGTGTAAGAAGGAAAAATGCCTGGAATTTCATGTATGTGGGTTGGACCTTCTGGCCCACATCATTAGTCACAATATGATCTGAAAGTACTCAGACCCCTCCCTTGACCCTTTCCACATTTTGTTACTTTACAGCCTTATTCTAAAATGGATTAAACAGATGTAAAAAAATTATATATACTCAAATATCACATTTACATATGTATTCAGACCATTTACTTAGTACTTTGTTGAAGTACCTTTGGCAGCGATTACAGACTTAAATCTTCTTGGGTATGACGCTACAAGCTTGGTACACTTGTATTTGGGGAGTTTCTTCCATTCTCCTCTGCAGATATGTTTTCCCCTATTTTCACATCATTGTAAATAAGAATTTGTTCTTAACTGACTGGCCTCCTAGTTAAATAAAGGTTAAATAATGTGGAAAAAGTCAAGGGGTCTGAATACTTATATATATATATATATATATATATATATATACAGTACCAGTCAAAAGTTACACCTACTCATTACATGGTTTTTCTATATTTGTACTATTTTCTACATTGTAGAATGATGGTGAAGGCATCAAAGCTATGAAATAACACATATGGAATCATGTAGTAACCAAAAAAGTGTTAAACAAATCAAAGTATATTTTTTATTTGAGATTCTTCAAAAGTTTCCAACCTTTGCCTTGATGGCAGCTTTGCACATTCTTGGCATTCTCTCAAACAGCTTCATGAGATCTCTCAAACAGTTTCAATTAACAGGTGTGCCTTGTTAAAAGTTAATTTCTGGAATTTCTTTCCTTCCTCCTTCTTAAACATACTTTGATTTGTTAAACACATTTTTAGTTACTACATGATTCCACATGTGTTATTTCATATTTTTGCTGTCTTCACTATTATTCTACTATGTAGAACGAGCATCAGAGCCGGTGTAGTAGGATTCAACCGTAGTCCTGTTTTGCCTGTTTGACGGTTCGTCGGAGGGCGTAGCGGAATTTCTTGTAAGTGTCCGGATTAGTGTCTCGCTCCTTGAAAGTAGCTCTAGCCTTTAGCTCAGTGAGGATGATGCCTGTAATCCATGGCTTCTGGTTGGGATATGTACGCAACGATCCTGTGGGGGCGAAATCGTCCATGCACTTATTGATGAAACTGGTGACTGATGTGGTATACTCTTCAATGCCATTGAATGAATCACAGAACATATTCCAGTCTGTGCTAGCAAAACAGTCCTGTAGTTTTAGCATCCACGTCATCAGACCACTTCCTTGATGAGCCAGTCACTGGTACTTTCTGCTTGAGTTTTTGCTTGTTTTTGCTTGTAAGCAGGAATCAGGAGGATATAATTATGATCCGATTTGCCAAATGGGGGGCGAGGGAGAGCTTTGTACGTGTCTCTGTGTGTCTGGAGTAAAGATGGTCAAGAGTTTTTTGTATGACATGCTGGTAGAAATGAGGTAAAACGGATTTAAGTTTTCCTGTATTAAAGTCCCCAGCCACAAGGAGCGCCACTTCTGTGTGAGCATTATCTTGCTTGCTTATGGCCTTATACAGCTAGTTTAGTGTGGTCTTAGTACTTGCATCAGTTTGCGGTGGTAAATAGATATCTATGAAAAATATAGATGACAACTCTCTTGGTAAATAAGTGGATGGGCTCTAGACCAACCTATCAGCCAATCGGGGCTCTGTATCTAAATATCTTCACATTTGTTTCCGAACACCCATGTGATCAGACTGAGCATTTCAAAGGCCAAAGGAGGCTCAGGGAAATAAATTAGAAAAATATATATTTTGGAGTTATTTTCGTTAAAGAAGCATACACAGTGATTTATTAGACATAAAGTGATGATTTAAAAATAAAATGAAAAAGACTGCATGGGGGCTTTAAGCACATGGAGTAATGACTAAGATTTGGGCTTTTCACATGCACAAAACCGCTTTATCCGCCTCCTCAATTAAAAATAGGTTGAAAATTCGAACATATATTTTCTGTAAAAGAGATTCATGTTTATGAACGATGCACCATGCTGCAATGGTGACCATATGACCAAGAGGCGCAGATTACCGTTCGATTTGAGCACAGCGCGACTCCCTCACCGCCTTCGCCAAATCCCGTGACGGGCCATAGCCGGGTTCAACTCGGGGCAACTTAATCGAATCCCCTCAGTCCAACTTCAAATGTCTCTCCAAGGCAAATGGCGCCCTCTTCTGGGAGAAATGTAAAAAAACAAAACAAAAAACAAATTAGGAGCACAGGTGTGATCCATAAAACTGATTGAACGGTTAGGGCAGTAGATATCCGTAGCTCAAACTATTGAAGATTAGATTTTTAGTATAATTCTGAAAGAGTCTACCAAGTAAAATTACTCAGTAGGATGCTCTTTTGATTGTGTGAGACAGTGAAGGGGGAAAAAAGTGTTTCCAATTTGTAGTGGTAACGTTGTGAAGTAGGCCTCATCTCGTTTCCAGCGCTTTCATTTTGATAATCGTTGGATACATCAGAAAATGGACGGTAGGCCAATCAAATTTCCCTGTCAAGTGTTCTCAAAGTTTAAATATGGATATAAATGTCAGTGTAGCCTGGTCCTATATCTATTTCTACTCTTGCCAACTCCATTGCTGTCATTGTTTTACCTGGAAACCCAACGTTCAATTGGGTAGAATTCTACGTCGTGCAGAAATTAGCGTTTGAATCAGGAAAGTTCCCGTCGGGTTTCCAGGAAAGTCCAAATCTCTAGACACAATGTGTCTGACACGAGGCTACTATCAGTGTGCACCAATTATTTGTGATTCTGCAGCTCTCTGAATGAACTGATATGATCTAAAACTTTTTATATATATATATATATATATATTCACACTGATTATTCATAACATAATGGAATGACAATGATAGTATGTTTTCTTTTTAATACAGAAGGGAGCAAACACCAACAGTCGATGGAAAGCGGTCAGCAAAACCAGCGGCAGGTCAATCACCCAAGGCCCTTCTTCTATGTTCAGCCGGCTTCTCAACCTTACTACAACATGTATCATCATCACAATCAGTGGCATAATATGAATAACCCATACAACCACTATGGCTTACCTGGTTCTGGTAGGCCTACCTTTCATGTTTCTTTCTTTGTGTCCCAAATCAAATGGCACCATATTTCCTATATAGTGCTGTAGTGCACTGCTTTGGACGTGAACCCTTTAGTGCACTATATAGGGCAAAACTGCCATTTGCGACACAGTTTTTCTCAAACCATAATTTCAGTGGATTATGGATTATTAGTGTTTTATTTTTCTGGGATGCAAATATTTTGCTGCATGGTCATTGTCTTAAAAAAAAAAAAGCTTATGTTCTCCGCAGGAGTTTATCCCTTTGGACGTCCTAGTCCATACATGTCCACATACCCATACATGCAGTATCCTGGTGGATATGTTGTCCCACACGCGCCACACATGCATCCAGTTGATTACAGACGCATGTATGAACCACCCCATTTTCATCTACCTCCTGTGCATGACTCCATGTTCCGCCAACAGCAACACCACCATGTATGTATGTATGTATTCTTGTGCACAGATGAATAAGGCTATTTTATATATTCTCTCTTATTAATTAGTTAATTCACCACCACCAGGATCACACCCAGAGAGAGGTGGTCTGTTCTGAGGCTCAGACGGACCCGAGTGATGCGCTCAACAAGCTCATAGAATGTCTGGACAAACTCCGGGCCAACGAGATGCAGGGTTCTGAGAAAGAGCTGGATTCCGGTGTCGTTTCACAATCTTCCGGAATATCCTCACCAGATGGGGAAAGGAAATCTTGTGAGGTGGTGGTGGGGGGAGACATACACAGTGGTCATGGAGCCTCTTGTGGTAAATTGGAAGGCAGCCAATTGCAGTCGTCTCTTCCGATGGGCAGGTTGTTCAGCGTCGGTAACTCCACGACGGCAGTCTATGACGGTGAGTCAAGCCGAAGCCTCGGCGGGCTGGGTAAGGAGGGCTGGGCTGTAGACTCTGACGAAGACACCCCATTGGACAGCTCATCTATTCACGAGGAGCTTGAGGAGAACCTGGACCTGCAGAAACATGCGGAGGAGTCTCTTCATCGCTGTTCTTTGGAAAGTCTTTGCCTCCAGTCTGCTGTCTTGCAGTCAGAAGACAGCCCCAGACCTGAAAACATAGACAACGAGGCAGAGGAGGACAGCACCAATCCAGATGGTACTAGTTCCACTGAGGTACCTAGGTGGCAGGCCCACTGCTCCAACCTGCTCTCCACACAGTCACTACCATCCCCCCTAGCCTCTGACTGGCAAGCCTTCGAGGACAGTAAATGTGGGGAAGAAACATTTGCTGTTCCAGATAGGAAAGGTCTGTCTAAAATGGATGTTGACCTTTCCTACCAGATCCTCCATCTGCCCTTTGACAAGGTAACTTTTTACTATAATTGTCATCTTTATTTTATTTTTTTAATCTGCAGTGTTTGTTGAGACCTTGTAAGCATTTCATTTAGAGGTCGACCGATTGATTTTAACTGCGATACCGATTCTATTTGGAGAACCTAAAAAAGCCGATACCGATTAATTGGCCCTTTTTTTTTTTTTTTTTTTGTAATTAAAAACAAAACAATTGTAATAATGACAATTACAACAATACTGAATTTTAACTTAATATAATACATCAATAAAAATCTATTTAGCCTCGAATAAATAATGAAACATGTTCAATTTGGTTTAAATAATGCAACAGTGTTGGAGAATAAAGTAAAAGTGCAATATATGCCATGTAAAAAATGCTAACGTTTAAGTTCCTTGCTCAGAACATGAGAACATATTTAAGCTGGTGGTTCCTTTTAACATGAGACTTAAATATTCCAAGGTAAGAGGTTTTAGGTTGTAGTTAATATAGTATTTATAGGACTATTTCACTCTATACCATTTGTATTCCTTTAGTATTGCCAGTGTAACAGTATAGCTTCCGTCCCTCTCCTCGCTCCTACCTGGGCTCAAACCAGGAACACATCGACAACAACCACCCTCGAAGCATCGTTTACCCATCGCTCCACAAAACCCTTGCAGATCAAGGGGAACAACTACTCCAAGTCTTAAAGCGAGTGAAGTGTGAAACGCTATTAGCGCGCACCCCGCTAACCATTTCACATTGGTTACACCAGCCTAATCTCGGGAGTTGATAGGCTTGAAGTCAAAAACAGCGCAATGCTTGAAGCAGAGCAAAGAGCTGCTGGCAAAACGCACGAAAGTGCTGTTTGAATGAATACTTACGAGCCTGCTGCTGCCTACCACTGCTCTATCAAATCATAGACTTAATTATAATATAATAAAACACAGAAATACGAGCCTTTGGTCATTAATATGGTCGAATCCGGAAACTATCATTTCGAAAACAAAACTTTTATTATTGCATATACCCTGACTGCGTGCAATGAACGCAAGAGAAGTGACACAATTTCACCTGGTTAATATTGCCTGCCAACCTGGATTTATTTTTAGCTGAATATGCAGGCTTTAACATATACTTCTGTGTATTGATTTTAAGAAAGGCATTGATGTTTATGGTTAGGTACACGTTGGCGCAACGACAGTCCTTTTTCCGAGAATGCGCACCGTATCGATTATATGCAACGCAGGACACGCTAGTTAAACTAGTAATATCATGAGCCGTGTGTAGGTAACTAGTGATTATTGTTGTTACTTTATAAGATAAGTTTAATGCTAGCTAGCAACTTACCTTGGCTTCTTACTGCATTCGCGTAACAGGTAGGCTCCTCGTAGAGTGCAATGAGAGGCAGGTGGTAGAGCGTTGGACTAACGTTAGTTAACTGTAAGGTTGCAAGATTGAATCCCGGAGCTGACCTGGTAAAAATCTGTTGTTCTGCCCCAGAACAAGGCAGTTAACACACTGTTCCTAGGCAGTCATTGAAAATAAGAATGTGTTCTTAACTGACTTGCCTAGTTAAATAAAGGTATATAAAATAAAATCTGCCAAATCGTTGTCCAAAAATACTGATTTCCAATTGTTATGAAAACTTGAAAATCAGCTATTCCGAATAATCGGTTGTCCTCTAGCTGAATTGTATTCTCTATATTATGACAAACTTTAATTGGATTTAATTTGGACAAGGTTCTGACAGCTGGAGCGCTGCAGAAGGACTGCTCTGCCAGCTCCAGCTCTGCTCTGCTGTGTGGAGACCTCCAGGCTTCCCTGTCCTCCAGCCGGATCACTACCACCTCCACCCCAGCCCGTCACCACTACTACTCCTACTACTGCCCCCCACAGACAGCCCACGGAAGGCTCAGCGTCCTCAGTCCCTCCCTAGATGAGCTCTCGTCCCGAGAGGAGATGTTCTCCACCGACCTGGAGGACATGGATCGGTTTCCCAGAAGCTCCATCTACGCAGGGAGGAGGTTCCCTGCGGAGGTCGAGCACCTCAGAGAGCCAGGGGTCAAGAAAGTGTGTCCTAAGTCCAAGAAGCTTTTGTGCGCCTGCTGTGGCTCGAGCCTGTTGAAAGGAGGGGCGAGCAGGGTTAAAGTTCATCACAGCCCGAGGGTGTACGCTGATGATGAGGCGGGGGATTCTGATGACGTTGTCGAGCAGGAACAACAGTCTGCAAGGACGCGTGATGAGAGCGCGCACCCCACTAGGGTGGTCGTGCAGAAGCACTCTGTCCCCAAGAAACACCAGCCTCTACACATCCAACAGCATCCCAAACCCAGCTTTAAGAGAGGCCAGTGTAGAGAGGCTGTCGGACCAGAGGAGGAGGAGGAGGAGGAGGAGGAGCAGCAGGAGGAACCAGAGATGGTGCTGGTGAGATCAGAGCTGGAGTATTATGAAGGCCATGTGGTGGAAGGTGGGCAGGATGCAGGGGATAAGGAACACAGGACATGCAAAGGTAAGTATTCTTTGTAAAAAATAGATTCACTAGAACGGGCATAGAACCTCCGACTGTTGCAATTTGATTAGTAAACTAATGGGTTCACTCTAATGGCCCCAAGTATGCCCATTAGGGCATCATTGACTTAAATATGGACTTCCATTGAAATAGGAACATCGCACTACTCACGCATTATTGGGGCAAGAGTTGGCTGATTTTGATTTCCCTGTACACTAAACCATAGATCTGCTCTCTCTAGATGGTCTATGCAGAGAGGGCATTGAGACTTCAGAACCGGGTAGGTGGGATAGGGGTAGGGCCAAGCCCAGACGAAAACCACACGCCTCACTGCAAGGTAATATAAACCAATCCTGATCAATAGATTTTAATGGATATTCTTTAGCTGTCCAAAGTACCTACAGCGTTGACCTGGGGCCATGTGTCAAGAATCTGAGAAGGTGTGCTGATCTATGATCAGCCCCCCTGTCCATGTCACCTTCTTCGTTGTGATCCAAAATGCAAAGCGGACCCTAAATCAACACTCAAACGCCTGACACGTATGTCTTCAGATGTGTTTTCCATGAATGTGAGAGCGTAATGTTCAGGTCTGGTTGTTTTCAGAAAGACTGGCACTGAGGAAAGCTCTGTGGAAGCCATTGGTGTACCAGAGAGTGCGAGATGAGGAAGAGGAGCCAACACGATGTCACAGGGGAAAAGGTAATGTTTTTTTCTTTAATCTTCTGCTGTTCTTTCACTATTGCCAATACTTGGGATGCATCCTAAATTGAGCCCTATTCCCTTTTTATAGTGCATTAAGACCTTGCTGTGTTATGTTGGCGTATTAATCTTTTTCTAATTTTCTTCTGCTTCTTCCAGGGTCCACCAAGAGAGGAGACACAAGATGTTAATGTCACACCATTGATCAAATAAAATGGCACAGAAAAAGAGCATTTAGTAGATTGCACAATATACATGGAAACTTATTTTTTGGGGTGATAAACCAAGGAGACTTGGTTGAAGTCTCCTTGGTTAATAAAGTACACTTTCAGGAGGTCCATAGACGCAGCCTGTTAGCTAGCACTGTACTGTATTCTTTGGGGGTTAAATACCTACTTATTCACCAGCACAGGGTTGGTGGCTTTGAAATGTTGATTTGCGTGACCAGTGTGTGCATTATTAAAAAGAATTTCATTGTACCTGGCTGTGGTTTATTACACCTGTTAGTAAGTGTTCATATGGTTTGGAATGATATCAATTTTACGCTAGAAAATTATAGAACTCGATAAATGGCAAATATTAGACTACTTGACATGAGACAATGCTATTGCCATGTAGGATTTTGTCAGTCGACCATAGCAGTTAAGTTGCTGACAGTCTAATTTAGACTACGATTGCAAATTACAGTTACTGCTTTCAATTACTGACGTGCAAGCTAGTTTTCGTTAGCTTTATACATTTACTGGTAATGATGCAAGTGAAAACAACGGGCGAGATTGTTTTGCATGGCCTGGTGCCCCGGTGCCTGGAGATTTAATTTAAGGACCAATGGAATGTTCTAAAATACCAATCTCAGCCCACCTGTGGCACCGGGTCATGCAAAAGAAACTTGCCCAATAAGCGCCATCAAATGTATTTATAAAGCGCTTCGTACATCAGCTGATATCTCAAAGTGCTGTACAGAAACCCAGCCTAAAACAGCAAGCAATGCAGGTGTAGATGCACGGTGGCTAGTAAAAACACCCATAGAAAGGCCAGAACCTAGGAAGAAACCTAGAGAGGAATCAGGCTATGAGGGGTGGCCACTCCTCTTCTGGCTGTGCCGGGTGGAGATTATAACATGGCCAAAATGTTCAAATTTTCATAGATGACCAGCAGGGGGCAAATAATAATCATAGTGGTTGTCGAGGGTGCAACAGCAGTAAATGTCAGGTAGCTTTTCAGAGCCGATCATTAAGAGTATCTCTACCGCCATTACGACAACCTCTTTTACGAGTTGATTGGGTGAACGGAATCAGGTGCACCTTGTATAATTAGTACAGCTCATCGGTTCTTTAAAACAAATATCCAAAACGTGGTCAATGGCCCAACCCTCTTCAATTCCCTATTTAATTCCCATCACGCCTCCCATACTGGTTCCTAGATAGTTATATTCGTTTTGCGAGTACGTAAAATCTGTTCATTGCCTGCCTCTCCCCCCAATTTTAGCGTAATAATTTGAAGACCTTAGTGTTCTTAAAGCCTTTGTGTGCTTAGACATACTTTCAAAAGCCTTTGAAAATTCTGTCAAACAAATATACATGGTAAACTGTAGACAATACCAACACTGATTGATGAGATGAGGAAGTGGAACTGAATTGTGTAGGAAATGTCCTTCTCTTCACCCTGCGTTTTGTTTAATTCTCCTACAGATATGGAAACAACCGCGTCTACAGCCCAGCATGCATTTGGAGCGGGCCCTCGTGGGCCCAACCCAGCCCATGGACCTCAACCGGGCCAGGGCCCCCGACACCCAGGTCACCCTGGACCTTACGGAGTTCCACGTCCCGAGGATCAGCCCCCACACCAGCAAGTAAGCATTTATTGCAAGGGAGGGAATGTAGCGGATGTTTGTTGGAATGTCCTTCTGTGTTAATAGTTACGAAGTTCCTCCCCTGTGAGACTTGGGTATATTCATTAGTCTTAGTCCGTTGCTAAACTCGATGTAAAACATTTTACAACATTTTTAAATTGGACAAATTCCGTAAATCGTTATTGCAATGGAAACAAACTGCGCAAACAAGGGAAGGACATGCTTAAATTTGTCAACTCGTTTTCGCTTTACAATGTTTTGCGTCAATCTGTAATGAATACACCCCTTGTAGGCCTCCCCACTTTGTTCCTTTAGTTTAGAATAAACAAATGTTTTCTGTTGAAAAACATTTGCTACTAAATGTTTTAGAATGGAATCAAACAAATGATTTCAACACAGGATTACCATTCAGGGTTTCAATCCCACCTGTCACAAATTAACTGGGATGTAATTGTTAATCGAATTCTGTGTGGAAACCGTACCTTTTCCGTAACTAGGCAAGTCAGTTCTGCGCCGTTCATTCTTATTCTCAAAGGGGCAGAACGACAGATTATTACCTTGTCAGCTCGGTTACTAGTCCAACGCTCTGACCACTAGGCTACCTGCCGCTTGCACAATGTTGCGCAACGGAATCTGACTAAATACACCCAAGGCAAGAGAATGTCATTGAACTGTGTACACTAATATGTATCCTGTGAATATTTAAAAAATCTACTTTGTCATTTGAGCACCAGCAGCCCCATCACCACATCCAGCACAGCAGACCATTCTTCTACATACACCCTTCCCAGCCATACCCTTCCCAGCCATACCCTTCCCAGCCATACCCTTCCCAGCCATTCCCTTCCCAGCCATTCCCTTCCCAGC
This sequence comes from Oncorhynchus keta, assembly GCF_023373465.1. NCBI lineage: Eukaryota > Metazoa > Chordata > Actinopteri > Salmoniformes > Salmonidae > Oncorhynchus > Oncorhynchus keta. Next base: position 26,198,045 of record NC_068424.1, on the reverse strand, counting down.
CATTCCCTTCCCAGCCATTCCCTTCCCAGCCATACCCTTCCCAGCCATACCCTTCCCAGCCATACCCTTCCCAGCCATACCCTTCCCAGCCATTCCCTTCCCAGCTTTACCCCTCTGCTCTACCCTATCAGTGGCCCATGCCATACAACCCTTACTGCGGCTTCCCTGGGATGGGTAAGTACCATGGAGGTATTGACCTCCAGTAAAGCCTTTGTCTTATCCTAAATGGTACCTATTATTACACTAATGGCACACATACCTATACATAGTACACTACTTTTGACCAGGGTCTATAAGGTCCACTAACACTTTACAGATTTAAGTGTCATGTAGGTCATGTGTTAGTTGAATTGTCACTTAAAGTAAAGCTGGACACCATGTTTGAATTAAAATCTGTTTGTCAGGAGGTTATGGTATGATGATACCGAGTCCCTTCCAGCCCAGTCCCTACATGGAGCCTCCGGGTTACATCCTACCCCACTCTCAGCTCCACCTGGCGGACTACAGGCGTATGATCAACCCCCACTACCACACTACCCACTACCCACAGACCATGGCTTACCATGCACGCAGGTTGTTTGGAGTATTTTAAGTTCACATTGCTTTCATTATCAATGTCGTATGCCAAGCCAATGATTGTGTGAAATGGACCAAACAATTCTGAAACATCAGTATACCATACAATGTATACACCTATATGTCAAAGCTTTTTAGATGCTACCTCAAATCACCTCCTACATACTAATAATAATGGATACATGTCTATGACTGATGCCCACAGGTTCCGCTACCAGCACAATGCCCCAGCCACCAGCAGGGAGATGATCAACTCTGAGGTATTGTGCTTCCGGAAAGTATTCCGACACTGACTTTTTCCACATTTTGTTACATTACAGCCTTACTCTAAAGTTGACTAAATATTATTTTACCATTTACACACATAAGAAAGAAATGTTTTTTTTAGAAATATTTGCTAATTTATAAAAAGAGATTACGTTTGCAAAAATATTCAGACCCTTTACTCAACTTTGTTGAAGCACCTTTGGCAGTGATTACAGCCTCGCGTATGACACTACAAGCTTTGCACACCTGTTTTTTGGGAGTGTCTGCCTTCGCTGCAGATCCCCTCAAGCTCTGTCAGGTTGGATGGGGAGCATTGCTGCACAGCTGTTTTCATGTCTCTCCAGAGTAGTTCGCTCTGGTTCAAGTCCGGGGTCTGGCTGGGCAGCTCAAGGACATTCAGAGACTTGTACAGAAGCCACTCATGCGGTGTCTTGGCTGTGTGCGTAGGGTCGTTGTCCTATTGGGGTGAAGGTTCACCCTCTAGTCTGAGAACCTGCTCCAGAGTGCTCAGGACTTCATTAAGTCTGTTTGTACTTTTGCTCCTTTCCCTCGATCCTGACTAGTCTCCCAGTCCCTGCTGCTGAAAAACATGCCCACAGCATGCTGCTTCCACCACTATGCTTCACTGTAGGGATGGGGCCAGGTTTCCTCCAGATGTGACGCTTGGCATTCAGGCCGACGTTTTCCATCTTGGTTTCATCAGACCAGAGAATCTTTCTCATGGTCTTTTACCTTTAGGTGCCCTTTGGCAAATTCCAAGCACGCTATCTGCAGAAATGGTTGTCCTTCTCCCATCTCCACAAAGGAACTCTGGAGCTCTTTTGGGGATCTTCGAGTTCTTGGTCACCTCCCTGACCATGGCCCTTCTCCCCTGATTTCTCAGTTTGGCTGGGTGGACAGCTCTAGGAAGAGTCTTGGTGGTTCCAAACTTCCATTTAAGAATGATGGAGGCCACTGTTCTTGGGACCTTCAATGCTGCAGACATTTTTTGGTACCCTTCCCCAGATCTGTGCCTCGACACAATCCTGTCTCGGCGCTCTACCGACAATTCCTTTGGCCTCTTGGCTTGTTTTTTGCTCTAACATGCACTGTCAAGGTGTGTGCCTTTCCAAATGGCCAGTCAATTGAATTTACCACAGGTGGACTCCAATCAAGTTGTAGAAACATCTCAAGGATGATCAATGGAAACTGGAATCGCCTGAGCATAAATTGAGTCTCATAGCAAAGGGTCTGAACTTATGTAATTACGTTTTTTTAATAAAGCAAACATTTCTTAACCAGTTTTTCCTTTATTATGGGGTGTTGTGTGTAGATTGCAGAGTATTTTTATTTAATCCATTTTAGAAAAGGGTTGTAAAGTCAACAGATCTGAATACTTTCCGAAGGCACTGTGGCTGTACATATGGATAATATGCAATGTACCTATGTATTATGTTGCACATCTTAATTCAGTGTTTATTTTGTATACAGCAGTACTAAAACAACATTCCCCTTTAATCCTAGGTACAGACTGAGCCCACATTAGGAGCAGCACGCTCTGACCCCAAACTCTCTAACGCCGACTCATCTATGAAAAGTAATGTCCAAACCAACTCAGAATCTGCCAGCGACACCAGTTGCACAGCTGCCCAGTCACTATCCCCAGCCTCTGCTGTGCAGGAGGTGATGTCTAAATCACCAGCTTACCAGGATGTTGTATTGGCACCCACCCCCAACAACACTCCTATTTCCACCAGGTCTGCTGCACCCCAGAAGGGTAGCTTTGTGTTCCAGACAGAGGTGATGTGAATTTGTCATTCATATTTATCCCTTGTACAGTTCCTGGTGTTCTGTTTCTGTATATTTTCGATGTCTTGTAATGAGTTTATGACATAAGGCAAATTTGTGTAAACTGACAAAATACCATCCTATCTTTTATCTTAGGTGGAGGAGTTGAGGCTGGAGTGCCGCAGCACGCCCACAGGGTTAAATATCCTCCACTCCCATGAGACATCTGAACTGTGCACTGCCCACAGTGTGTCTGCGACCGATGAAGACTTGGTACAGCTCTGCTCTTCCTCCTCCCTCCACCACAAGGTCTCACAGGGCAGGATGCTCCATGGCCAGGAGGGGATGGGTTTGGTTGGGGAGGAGGGGGATCAGTGTCTCCAGCAAGCCTGCGCGGATATACTTCTAATGGATGGGGCATGCTCGAGTGGCGGACCAGATAACTTCCTTGCTCTTGACGATTGCGACTCATTCATCACGAAAACACTGGCCGAACGACCAGGGAATTCTGAATCCGATATGGACTACAGAGTGGTGGTCCAAAGCCACACCGCAGATGGTCCTCAATTTACAAGTGATGACGGAGAACTGAGTGGGAACGGCTCCAAGAGTGTCTATTTTAAGATCCTCCACCTGCCCTTTGACATGCAGTACTTAGAAGAGCTGAGGAAGATTGAGGCGTCTGTGTGGTCGGCGTCTCTGGCACCGTACGTCCCGTCAGCAGAGTTTATGATCCAGCAGGGCCTGATGGAGCCACACAGGGAGGCACTGAGCCCTGTGGTCATGGAGGAAGTCCCCATGGTGGAGGAAGTCCCCACGGCAGAGGTGGTCCCCATGGTGGAGGTTGAGGTCCCTGGGGCGGAGAAGGTCCCCACGGCTGAGGTGGTCTCTCTAGTGGAGGGAGTCCCCATTGCGGAGAGCCCTTCGAATGAAAATGTTTTATTGGCAGAGATGGTCCCCAATGTAATGGAGGTACCTGCAATATCCAGTCCTAACAAAACGGACAATGCGCCCATGTCTCCAGAGACCAGTCAAAAGAGGGGTGCGGTGAGTGACCTTGATCAGGATGCCTCCTTTGGGGGGTTACCAACATACCGTCCCTCAACTAGCTGGCTGGGTGACTTTGGCAACGTCTACTATCACAGCAAGATGCCTTCTGATGTTGAGGAGCAGCGCAAGATCCTCAGAGGCAGCCCACTTAAGGTGTCTAGCCCCAAACGGAAACCAAACCATGACCAAGAGCCTCATTGTGTTTCAGTCACTAGAACCGCTCCACTCAGGCTTAAGGGAGAGGGATGCAGACCCGGAGACAAGGTTGACAGGAGGAGCTACTCTGATCAAGAGTTCTGTGCTAACCGGACCTTCAATGTGAACACGGTGACCTCTGGTGGCCACAAAAGGGAGCGCATCTGTGCCAGATGTTTGACGACAAAATGCAGAGTAAACAAGAGACCTGGCAGTCCAGGACCAGGCCTGGATGCTCAGATTGTAAAACGACAAGGGGTCCCCGTTCCACCATGGGAGGAATATATCCTAGCCCAGACTTGTGCAGCCTGCAAATGCCTTGCCCGGAGGCGGGTAACGAGGAAAGGTTCCGGTTCAGATGTTCCCAGCGGACCACAAAACGAAGAGACGGAGGGTGAGACCTCTGAGAACAGGTATTGGTTGTGGCATGGCACATTTTATGCTTTCGGACTTTGGATTATGCCTTGTACAGTATGTTGCACTTGGGACTAAGGTTCAATCTGCATTTGTACATAGCATATGTACATAGCCTTGTCATGTTCAATTTTCTCTACATACACAGTACTTTAAATACCCCAAGTCAAGCTGAAAAGAATACAAGATGAAAAATTGCTTTCAGCATTGAAACCAAGGTGGGGTTAGAACCTTAAAGCCAATGATTCCAATCGGCGCTTTGCAGACAGAACCTTATTGTCCCAAGATCTCAATTAGTATTTTTGTCTGCTGCTGGTTTGACATGGAATGTTCCCACCGTAATGACATGAAATATCAATCTACCTAACAGTTCTTGTCGGGCAGGACCGGGGCCCAAACTGAGGGACCCCAGGAGGCCTCAGTCCTCCATGAAGCGCCACTCTGAGGCAAGTACTGCACACTGTTGTACAATGGCAAATGACACATTATTTGATATATAGTGCACTACTTTTGACTAGGGCCAACCTATACACTTTCTATGCTTCCATTAAGTTTATTTTTTACTTCCTGTTTTATACACCAGCTGAAAATACCACATTTTTGTTTTAATGGTGCTATGATTCTCTACACTATACTTGCTAGTTTTCGTCAAACTGAATTTAGGCAAACTATTAGAATTTTAGCAACCAGGAAATGGTCAGTGGTTGAAAGAAGTACCCAATTGTTTTGACTTGAGTAAAAGTGAAAGTCACCCTGTTAAATGGAGTAAGTCTAGAAGTATTGTGTTTAAAATATACTTGAGTATCAAAGTGTATATCATTTCACATTCCTTATTAAGCAAACAATTATTTATTTACAGATGGCCAGGGGCACACCAACACAGACATAATTTACAAACTAAGCATTTGTGTTTAGTGATTCTGGCAGATCTGAGGTAGTAGGGATGTTCTCTAAAAGAGCATGATTGGACCAATTTCCTGTCAATGTAATGATTACTCTTGGGTGTCAGGGAAAATGGATGGAGTAAAATGTACATGACTTTCTTTAGGAATGTAATGAAGTAAAAGTTGTCAAATACACTAAACTACATAAGTAGTACTTTAAAGTGTTTTTACTTAAGGACTTTACACCACTGGAAATGTGGTGCGTTTTCTGCAGTGCACCTTTTTTAAGTGGTCAAATATATTCTTGATCCATCCAGAAGTGTCCCATGGGTCCACACTCAAAACTGAGGGAGAAGAACTGTTCCTGTGAAGAGCCCCATCGGCCCCCCGCTGCTGTGTTGGGGGGGCCGCGCCGCCATCCCCATGGCGATGTCATCAGGGAGCGAAATGAGGAGAACCTTGGCGTGTGCGTCTCTGTCCCACTTCAGGACAAATGGAGAAACCAACACCAGGACCAATGCTACCTCGCGGCACAGAAATCTCAACAAGGTAAGCCCAAAGCATTATTGATGTAATGTGTAAACCACTTTTAGCCTGTATTGGTTCCATAGAGCATTTTAAACGTTTGCCAGTTGCTATATTTAAGTTTATTTGAACATTTGTGTTGAAATGTTTGACTAATGGCCCTTTCATTTTTGTTCCTACAGAGAAGCTGTGGAAAGCGGCCTTGTCCAAGCCTGACAACACTGAAAGTAATATTAAGCTCGGACCCAGAGACTTGATTAAACAGAAGAAACACATTTCTCAATCACAAGGTAGTCCTCTACTGTAAAAACCCTACTGTACAGTACCGTGTGTAAAACACTTTTCGCAGCTTTTGAAATGTTATGTCGCCTTTTTGTTAAATTGCAACATTTTATTCCCCCCTCAGGACTTCACAGAAAAGACACAAGATGCTAATTTTTCACGTCCACGTTGTAACAAGTGAAGTAAATGCACTTTTATTGTAATCCTCTACACTTCTGAATTAACTCTTAAAGCTCACCATGTATGTACTCACTATTTATGAAATGTACAATAAACACTTGACTACAGTGCTTGTCTTGGTTTGCTTCTCCATGGGGACAGTAAAGGGCTATGTACATTTAAGTTTGGACACCTACTTATGCAAGGGTTTTTGTTTACTTGTACTATTTTCTACATTGTAGAGATGGTGACAACATCAAAACTATGAAATAATACATGGTATCATGTAGTAACATAAATGTTAAATGAATCAATATTTGAGATTCTTCAAAGTAGCCATCCTTTGACTTGATGATAGCTTTGCACACTCGTGGCATTCACTCAACCAGCTTCATGATGAATGCTTTTTCAACCGTCTTGAAGGAGTTCCCACATGCTGAGCACTTGTTGGCTGCGTTTCCTTCACTCTGCGGTCCAACTCATCCCAAACCATCTCATTTGGGTTGAGGTCGGCTGATGCAGCACACAATCACACTCCTTCTTGGTCAAATAGCCCTTACACAGCCAGGGTCATTGTCCTGTTGAAAAACAAATTATAGTCCCACTAAGTGCAAACCAGATGGGATGGCTTATCACTGTAGAATGTTGTGGTAGCCACTGGTTTTGTCAGCCTTGAATTCTAAATAAATCAGACTTAGCAGCAAAGCACCATCAGACTTCCATCCTTTGCAGTGGGAACTACACATGCAAAGATCTGTTCACCTACTTTGCGTCTCAAAGACAATGGCGGTTGGAACCAAACTCATCCAACCAAAGGACTGATTTCGACAGGTTTAGTCTGCTCCTGCTTCTTGGCCCAAGCAAGTCTCTTCTTATTGGTGTCCTTTAGTAGTGGTTTCTTTGCAGCAGTTCAACCATGAAGGCCTGATTTCACGCAGTCTCTGAACAGTTAACGTTCAGATGGTTCTGTTTCTTGAACTCTAGCATTTATTTGGGCTGCAATCTGAGGTGCAGTTAACTCGACTTATCCTCTGCAGAAGAGGTAACTCTGTCTGTTCTGTGGCGGTCTTCATAGGAGCCAGTTTCATAGCGCTTGATGGTTTTTGCGACTGCACTTGAAGAAACTTTCCAAGTATTTCATGTTCTAAAGTAATGGATTGCTTATTTGCGCTGTTGCCATAATATGGACTTAACCAAATAGGGTTTTCTGTATACCATCCCTACCTTGTCACAACACAACTGATTGGCTCAAAGAAAGCAATTCCACAAAATAACTCAAAGCACGCCTGTTAATTGAAATGCATTCCAGGTGACTACCTCATGAACCTGGTTGAGAGAATGCCAATAGCGTGCAAAGGATAGCTACTTTGAAGAATATATTTTGTTTTTTTAACACTACATTTCATATTCTTGTCTTCACTATTCCACAATGTAGAAAAAATGTTTTAAAAAATAACAACCTGGAATGAGTAGGTGTCAACTTTAGGGGTGTGTGTAATATACGCACATGCCCTTGGCCTCTGATTTGCTGAGGGAACCTATAATCTACCCAGAAATAACTTTTTCTGATACAAATTCCTCTTAAAACATCTACCTACATTTGAAAATGCTAAACCTTCCATGTTTGATGGATGTATCAAAATATGTCCAACCACACAGCCAAACATATCTCTGACTTTTCACATTAAAATGTATTTATATTGCCCTTACATCAGCTGATATCTGCTGTACAGAAACCCAGCCTAAAACCCCAAACAGCAAGCAATGCAGGTGTAGAGGCACAGTGGCTAGGAAAAACTCCCTGGAAAGGACGCAACCTAGAGAGGAACCGGGCTATGAGGGGTGGCCAGTCCTCTTCTGGCTGTGCCGGGTGGAGATAACAGAACATGGCCAAGATGTTCAAATGTCCATAAATGGTCAAATAATAATCACACCCTAAACAGATGCCAATAAGGCAAAATGGGAGGAAGAACTAGCCACTGTCATTTCTGTTGCAGACTGGGAGGATGGCCACACCTCAAGTACCTTGATCTTGTCTGATACATTTCAAGATCTTACAGATTACATTATTCCAAAACTAAGCTGCATAGGCTATTTCCTGATACCTCCCCTATGTGATATGTCATGCTGTGGAGGGTACATTACTCCACTGCTTTGTCCTATTCTCTAACCTGCATGGTTATTGGTATGGAATTTTTAGGATCCTCTCTGAATTTCTGGAGACTTCAATTGACCCAGACCTGCCTCTGATCATCCTGGGAGTCTCAAACCCTAAACAGATTAACCAAGCCCCAACAAGTGTGTCTCATTTTGGAAAAAAGGAAGTTCTCTCTACCAAATTATGGCTCAGTGATTTGGTAAACACTACACAGAATTTAGTATATTCTGAGCAATAAATTACTCACATTTGGTTGTGTATACTTGGGAGGACTGTGAGCGGGAGCTTCTGCCCTCTTTTTATTTGTACTTTCTACAAAGTACCTATACACCTTGTGTTCAATAACATTTGCTGGTAAAGGGCTAAGTCCCACATGGCACCCTATTCCCTAGGGGGGTGGGGTGTATTTTGAAAATTGCAAAGGGAAAATAAGTTTTACACTATCAAATGCTTAAGATTCACTCTAATCTGTCATAGGGTATTCTTTTTTTTAAATGGACCCATATCTGTTTAACCACAGAATGTAGAAACATGCAGTTTTCACACATATAGACAGACTGGTATGGTGATGGATGAATGAGGTTGAAAAGTGGAAGCATTTCCTCAAGGCTAGAGTATTACTGTTTAAATGCGCCTTGGAGGGGAGCAAGACTGTTTTCTAAAAAATGAAAGGGTAATGTTGCTCAGCATGACTGTATTATGAATGAAATGTCATTACATTTTATGAGTGTTTGCAAAATTGCGTCTGTGCCCTTTCCTTTATCTTGAATCACATGAGGTCAGCAATCAGGGTTCTGGTCATCCAACAGTTGCATGAATGTTTTTTTGTGTGCACTGAACTAAATGTATAGTTCCACCACGATAGCTAGAAAGATAATTGTGAAAAGTCAAACATCCGTTGCTAAACAATGCAGATACTGGTTATCCTGAATGACGTGTTCAAGATAAATGTTTTGCACTGAACACATTCTGAATACACTGCAAATATATGTCCTGTCATTGGGGCAGAGGCATCCCTCATGATGAACAGCTGACATTTAACCCCTGGGCCCACCATGGGGGTTGTGCTGCATAACCAGCCTCCTCTGCTGCGTCCTGTGTGAGGTAGGGTTGTGCCAGTATCCGCTGCAGCAGCTCCACCTATTGATCAGAGTACATAGTAAGTAAAGGTAATCTTATGGTTGTTTTAAATATGTCAGGTACTGTTTTAGTCCAGTGCAAAATAGTGGCAGAATCAAGTACTAATGTTTTGCCTGTTTGCATCCTACGTACAATACAACCTGTATTTCAATGTAGTTCAAACAATTTACCTCTGAGAAATCATTCCCCTCAGCCTTCCGTATTGCAGACTCTGCCATCCAGTTTCGCAGCACGTATCTGGGATTGATCCCTGTGGAAAGTTTGATCATCTCAGATGTAAATGGTTTATTTCGTTCTACCAAGCAACACAAATAACTCAATAACAAACAAGATTATTTGCAAAAGGTCCCCTTTCATCCTTGCCCTTATTCAGTAGGAGAGGACTGCATAATCTGTCAGAGGACTGGAGCGTGCTTATCAGGTCAATCTGTCGGCGTTCCCGTGGCGACTGCTTACTTTTCATCCTGTGTTGACGATCCTCATCAGAATCACCTCCCTGCCTGAGCCATTAAAAACAAAGAATCAATCATCTGACATTATGCCATGAATCTGTGAGACTAATGTTAATCGAGCCAGTTGAATGATAGGCAGAAATAAAACGTTTGCCCTAAAGAGACATACCCAAACGTAATTACTTTTCCTGAATGGCCATAAACAATAACTGGTAATATTGCATAGTTTTAGAAGGGTCTGGAACTCTCCTTTCTGCTAAAAAGTTCTACATTGCTGAAGTGTACCCACTTTAGAGGACACAAGCTCAATGACATTGCATCAATAATATGAAAAATCATAAAAATTCTTCCAATTCAACAAAAGTTGGGCAATGGGGCTAGAAATGACAAATGCTTTCAAAATATAGTAACAATCAAACCACTTACTAGAAGGTTTCACATTTCTTAACTAAAATAAATATGATCATACTTAGTGACGGTACAATATCGGCACTATTTTAAAACATGGGACCCAACAACGTTCACCGAGCGTTTTGTAAACCGAAATGTCAGTTGGAAGCGTTGCAGAACTGCTCAAAGTCCCCCAAATATGGGACACAGTTGAGTAATGAGTCATCAGAATATTTGGGAGAAACTGAGGTCATAAAAAGCATATTAACCAAATGTATGATAACAGTCCATTCCTATTGTACATACCTTTTTAATCTATGCAGATACATGCTGACCCACTCGGGGTACATCTTATGCGAAGCCAGGTTCTGCAGGGCCCACATCACCTAACAGGGATGAAAGAGGAGAGGACTTTAGTTCTTTAAGGGGCAATCTACAATTTGAAAAACAACGCATCTTCAAGAAATCAATGGCTATATATATATATCTCATTTAAAAAGTCAAAAAATGGATGTAGCAATTGCAGATTACCCCTATAATGTAGTTGTTAGTCAGTAGTATATTCTCTTGTGATTGTTTGTAAAGGGTTAATAAGCAATATGTATGACCTGTAAGTTAGACATGTTGTGAAGCTGCTGCATTGAGGCTTCACTCAGCTGTCTGAAGGTCATGGTGAAGTCTGCACCTGTCTCCTCCATCAGCTGAGGAGGATGAAGCCAATCAGAGACACAGGAGAGAGAGAAAGACAGCCAATAAAATGCACTGGACAGGGACAATATACCAACATCAGGTCAAAGGGTTACTCACAGGATCAGAGATGGACACACACACACGGAATCTTAGAGCAATGAACCACTTGCCTTAAGCAGAAATGCAATGAGATATTCATCCTCCTCCTCCTCGCCAAGTAAATCTAACTTTGCCTTGAACAGTTGGTGAAACCTGGAATGATAAAGTTGATCAGAATATTTGGAGGAAAAAGGGAACTTACAGACATATTCAAATGCACACACAACCCAGAGAAATTTAGAGAGAGAGAGAGAGAGAGAGAGAGAGAGAGAGAGAGAGAGGGAGATAAATTACCTCATCTGGTATATATGTGGGTACCTTTTCAGTACTAGCCCAGCCCTTAAAATAAAAAAACAAAACAATGTACTGTCAGTGTACACTCCCCAACATCCTCTGACAAACAAATGTCATGGGAAAGTAATGATGTACTTTTCTGACGTGCAAACCGATACCACATTTCAGAATTGTTTAAAAATAAGTTGGGGTTATACTTGTCAGAACAGTTCGTATAACCCTTCCCATGCTTACCCTTGCCTCTGTTCTATGGTCAGCACTGGAGTTAGGGCTTCTAGGAGTTTCTCCAGGTTGAACAGACCAACATTGGCCTGAGCTCCGATACTATACCTCCCCTCCTCATCAGATGTGTTGGGGACAAAATCTGAAAATATCAGTTTCCTACTTCAACACTAGTGATTCAAATTCCAAAAAGCACTTCTCATTGGAGGTGTGTGGTAAAATTACGACCTCTTCAAAGAAAAAATAAACCTGCACACTACTCTTATCACTTATTTGATTAAAGCTTACATGATATGTGATACCTAAACATTAAAGGGATACTTCGGGATTCATATTCACCTCCCCAGAGCCAGATAAACTCATGGATACCATTTTTATGTCTCTGCATTCAGTATGAATGAAGTTAGAGGTAGTTTCGCGAGCCAATGCTAACTGGTGTTACCATAGATGTTACCATAGATGTCCAGTCGTTGCGCTAACGCTAGCTACACGCGTACCACGTAAGCTTTAATGAAATTAAGTGATATGAAGGTTTCTCTTCACTTCTTCGCTACTGTAAAAACAAATCGGCTACCAACAGGCATTCTGTTCAACATATGAAAAAGAAATAGAAACCTGTAGGTACAAAATGACAGAAACAGTGGGCCAATATGAATAACATTAGATATCAATATGTCCTGAAAGGGCAGTATATGCATGAATGTACATACTTGGGTTGTAGGCCTCCATAAAGCCAAACGGTCCATAGTCAATGGTGATAGACAGTAGGCTGAAGTTATCAGTGTTGCATACTCCTGTTAGGGTAATGAAATACTATATAAACACAAAGTTAACCACCGTACAGTATGAACAGAATGGAATTTTGTGCATACTGCATGTTAGAATAGTGCCATTTCACAGATTCGTATTTCTCATAAATCACTAAGAAGAGTGTATTTGGACTTATAAACTGCTCCTAATATTGTAATTGTGACCGATAACGTCAATATCAAATTTGATTGGATTCAAGTGCATTATTTTTCTGAAGTGCAGTAATTTGTCATAAGAAGTACCACTCACCATGTGCAAAGCCAATAGACATCCACTGGGCAATGAGGTGAGCGGTCTCATTCACAACCCTGGAGTAAAATATCTGAGGCCACACACAACAAAAATCAGCATGCACAAAAATATACAGATTGAAAACACATGTTCAGTATAAAATATTTCATGTTTGAGCATTATATACTTTGATCATTGATCCGGTAAGTAGTAGTTAAGTAGTGTACAGTGTGGCAAAAAACTATTTAGTCAGCCACCAATTGTGCAAGTTCCCCCACTTAAAAAGATGAGAGAGGCCTGTAATTTTCATCATAGGTACACTTCAACTATGACAGACAAAATGAGAAGAAAAAAATCCAGAAAATCACATTGTAGGATTTTTAATGAATTTATTTGCAAATTATGGTGGAAAATAAGTATTGGTCAATAACAAACGTTTATCTCAATACTTTGTTATATACCCTTAGTTGGCAATGACAGAGGTCAAATGTTTTCTGTAAGTCTTCACAAGGTTTTCACACAATGTTGCTGGTATTTTGGCCCATTCCTCCATGCAGATCTCCTCTAGAGCAGTGACGTTTTGGGGCTGTTGCTGGGCAACACGGACTTTCAACTCCCTCCAAAGATTTTCTATGGGGTTGAGATCTGGAGACTGGCTAGGCCACTCCAGGACCTTGAAATGCTTCTTACGAAGCCCCTCCTTCGTTGCCCGGGCGGTGTGTTTGGGATCATTGTCATGCTGAAAGACCCAGCCACGTTTCATCTTCAATGCCCTTGCTGATGGAAGGAGGTTTTCACTTAAAATCTCACGTTACATGGCCCCATTCATTCTTTTCTTTACACGGGTCAGTCGTCCCTTTGCATAAAAACAGCTCCAAAGCATGATGTTTCCACCCCCATGCTTCACAGTAGGTATGGTGTTCTTTGGATGCAACTCAGCATTCTTTGTCCTCCAAACACGACGAGTTGAGTTTTTACCAAAAAGTTGTATTTTGGTTTCATCTGACCATATGACATTCTCCCAATCTTCTTCTGGATCATCCAAATGCTCTCTAGCAAACTTCAGACGGGCCTGGACATGTACTGGCTTAAGCAGGGGGACACGTCTGGCACTGCATAATTTGAGTCCCTGGCGGCGTAGTGTGTTACTGATGGTAGGCTTTGTTACTTTGGTCCCAGCTCTCTGCAGGTCATTCACTAGGTCCCCCCGTGTGGTTCTGGGATTTTTGCTCACCGTTCTTGTCATCATTTTGACCCCCCGGGGTGAGATCTTGCGTGGAGCCCCAGATCGAGGGAGATTATCAGTGGTCTTGTATGTCTTCCATTTCCTAATAATTGCTCCCACAGTTGATTTCTTCAAACCAAGCTGCTTACCTATTACAGATTCAGTCTTCCCAGCCTGGTGCAGGTCTACAATTTTGTTTCTGGTGTCCTTTGACAGCTCTTTGGTCTTGGCCATAGTGGAGTTTGGAGTGTGACTGTTTGAGGTTGTGGACAGGTGTCTTTTATACTGATAACAAGTTCAAACAGGTGATTAATACAGGTAACGAGTGGAGGACAGAGGAGCCTCTTAAAGGTCTGTGAGAGCCAGAAATCTTGCTTGTTTGTAGGTGACCAAATACTTATTTTCCACCATAATTTGCAAATAAATTCATAAAAAATCCTACAAATCCTGGATTTTTTTCTCATTTTGTCTGTCATAGTTGAAGTGTATCTATGATGAAAATTACAGGCCTCTCTCATCTTTTTAAGTGGGAGAACTTGCACAATTGACTAAATACTTTTTTGCCCCACTGTATCGAAGCCTAAATGTCAATTATTAACAAAGCTCAAAGGCAAATTAGACCATTGTAGGCCAAGATGATGAAGAGAGGTTCAGAAATAATTAGAGGCACTTTATCTTTTGAGTATTCAGCGTGATAGAGTCACATCAGTCCTAGAGTGAGCTACAATGCCTTCGGAAAAGTATTTAGACCCCTTGACTTTTTCCACATTTTGTTACGTTACAGCCTTATTCTAAAATGTATTACAAATGTATAAAACATTTGCCTCAGCAATATACACACAATACCCCATAAGGACAAAGCGAAAACAGAAATACCTTATTTACATAAGTATTCAGACCCTTTCTATTAGACTCGAAATTGAGCTCAGGTGCATCCTGTTTCCATTGATCATCCTTGAGATGTTTCTACAACTTGATTGGAGTCCACCTGTGGTAATTTCAATTGACTGGACATGATTTGGAAAGGCACACACCTGTCTATATAAAGTCCCACAGTTGACAGTGCATATCAGAGCAAAAACCAAGCCATGAGGTCGAAAAAATTGTCCGTAGAGCTCTGAGACAGGATTGTGTCAAGCAGTGGTGGAAAAAGTACCCAATTGTCATACTTGAGTAAAAGTAAAGATACCTTCATAGAAAATTACTCAAAAATACTCCTTGAGTAAAAGTCTAAAAATATTTGGTTTTAAATATACTTAAGTATCAAAAGTAACTGTAATTGCTAAAACATACTTAAGTATCAAGTATCATTTCAAATTCCTTATATTAAGACAACCATATGGCACTATTCTTGTTTTTTATTTATTTATGGATAGCCAGGGGCACACTCCATCACTCAGACAAACAAAGCATTTGTGTTTAGTGAGTCCACCAGATCAGCGGCAGTAGGGATGACCAGGGATGTTCTCTGTTTAGTGAGTCCACCAGATCAGCGGCAGTAGGGATGACCAGGGATGTTCGCTTGATAAGTTTGTGAATTGGACCATTTTCTTTTCCTGCTCAGCATTCAAAATGTAACGAGTACTTTTGGGTGTCAGGGAAAATGGATGGAGTTAAAAGTACATTATTTTCTTTAAGAATGTAGTAAAGTAAAATTTGTCAAAAAGATAAATAGCAAAGTAAAGTACAGATACCCCCAAAAATACTTAAGTAGTATTTTAAAGTATTTTTTACTTTTGTACTTCACACCACTAGTGTGGAGGCAGAGATCTCGGGAAGGGTACCAAAACATTTCTGCAGGATTGACAATCCCCAAGAACATAGTAGCCTCCATCATTCTGAAATGGAAGACGTTTGGAACCATCAAGACTTCATAGAGTTGGCTGCCCAGCCAAACTGAGCAATCAAGGTGGTAGAGTGGTCATACGAAAGCCACTCCTTGGAGTTTACCAAAAGGCACCTACAGACTCTCAGACCATGAGAAACAAGATTCTCTGGTCTGATGAAACCAAGATTGAAAACTTCGGCCTGAATGCCAAGCGTCACATCTGGAGGAAACCTGGCACCATCCCTACGGTGAAGCATGGTGGTGGCAGCATCATGCTGTGGGGATGTTTTTCAGCGGCAGGGACTGGAACACTAGTCAGGATCGAAGGAAAGATGAACGGAGTAAAGTACAGAGAGATCCTTAATGAAAATCTGCTCCAGAGTGCTCAGGACCTCAGACTGGGACGAAGGTTTACCTGCCAACAGGACAACGACCCTAAGCACACAACCAAGACAACGCAGGAGTGGCTTCGGGAGAAGTGTCTGAATGTCCTTGAGTGGCCTTGCCAGAGCCTGGACTTGAACCTGATCGAACATCTCTGGAGAGACCTGAAAATAGCTGTGCAGAGACGCTCCCCATCCAACCTGACAGAGCTTGAGAAGATCTGCAGAGAAGAATGGGAGAAACTCCCCAAATACAGGTGTGCCAAGCTTGTAGCGTCATACCCAAGAAGACTCAATGCTGTAATCACTGCCAAAGGTGCTTCAACAAAGTACTAAGTAAAGGGTCTGAATACTTATGTAAATGTAATATCTGTTTTTTGGGGGGGGTTCCGCAAAAAAAAAGTTTTTGCTTTGACATTATGGGGTAGTGTGTAGATTGATGAGGGGAAAAACTATTTCATAACTTTTAGAATAAGGCTGTAACGTAACAAAATGTGGAAAAAGTCAAGGGGTCTGAATACTTTCCCGAAGGCACTGTATGCTGTTGTTTTTACAGGTCTTTTCAACAGAGCATTAGTGTAACTAATAATGAGGTTTAGTTTTCCCCTCATGATTATAAAATAGGCCTATTGAAAATGTAGAAAAAACACAAACATTGAAAATAGACTTCTCATCACTCACCAAATACTTGCCTGGATCATTTGAATCAATGGAAGGAAAATGCTCCTGTATCACAAAGTCCAACAGTTTCCTGAAAATGAAAACATTTCATGTCCAGAGTTAGAAAGATTCCCTATACACTCCAGCTGTCAATTTCACGGTGATCCATTTATAATATGTGTATTCTGATACAGTATGTCAATTCTTTGTTTCTGTATTATTTTGAATGTTATTATGTATAGACACCGGTCTATGATCTGAGCCCTTCACGAGGAAAGAAATAAGTCAAATAAATAGTTGTTCACAAAAAAAGAAGATCTGTGTAATGCTAACCTTAAAAGGTCAAGTTCTTCAGCTTTAGCCAGAACCTCCAATGATCCGATCCGGAACCATGACGTGGCCAGCCGCAGGACAACCGCTCCTGGGGAGAGAGCATCCAAAGATTACGGCAGGAAGGGAAAATATACATTTACATTTGAGTCATTTAGCAGACGCTCTTATCCAGTGCGACTTTCAGTTGGCGCATTCATCTTAAGATAGCTAGGTTAATCAACCACATATCTCATGTCACAGTAAGCACATTTTTCCGCAATAAAGATGCTATCAGTAAAGTCCTTGCTAGTAAGAAAAGACAAGTGGGAGTGTTAGTGCAAGAAAACATGGCTTGGCACACGCTTTTACCATATGAAGTATCATACCAAAAATGTAAAAATCCCTGTGTCCAGCCGGGTCAAAATCCCTGGGTCAAACCAGTCAACAGTGCCAAATAACATACTGTATATATATATATATATTTTTTTAAATACAAATATTTAATACCTTTAGGTTACACATTATTTACATGCTTCACATGATTAAAAAAATATGAACTTCCAAATAACATATTTAACCTATAAAAATCTATGATGTGCATGAGTCTGCACATTGAGTAGCAAAAGGGGAGGTTGCCCTTAAGATAGAGAGTAAGGACACAGCTGATCTTGTCACGCCCTTACCTCTCTCCTTCTTTACTTTCCCATTGTAGAACTGGTCCCTCCACACTGCCTCTTCACTTACAATAAGGCTTGGAGATAAAAGCAACACATTTTACAACAAAGAATAAACTGAAAAATGTCTGCATAGCAACCGACACTACAGTCATGACGTTGGCCTGGGGGGTAGGTTTATGACAGTCATAAATACCTCTTCTCCCCCTTTTTCCTCTCTCTACCCTACTGATGTTACATTTGCAAAAACCTTGGTTAACATAGAGATTCTGGGAACATCAGAAGGTGGGGGGAAATTAACTATATTCTGGTAATCCGAACAATTGAACATATGCGGTGGTACTTAATGAATATGATGTCAGTTCGGTTGTCATCTGAGACATTCTCATCAATGATAAGATGACATGAACTCTACAGTGGAAAGTCTACACATCAGACTTATCGGATTCACATGGAATTGTTGTTCAATTTAAATGTTCGAATATGAAATTATTTGTGATGGGATGAAATGTGATTTTAGCTTCTAAAATGTGAGAATTGGGTTTTCATAAGACAGGGCTCTGCTCAATTAGTGGGCCGCCCCTGTGAAGGGACATGGGCTATAAACATTTTCAAACACGCCCTCCTCCCCCTTCCTATATAAACCCTTGACGACAATATAACCTCCTGTTCCAAAGTTTTTGGACGAAGGTCCTATGTCAAAATGGTTCAGATAATAACTACAGAACGAAGCCAACATCAGCGTGAGATTTGGTTGCGAATGGTATGAAAGTTGAACTCTTATTCACTACAGAAGTGATACCTCCTAGCCGTTGAGTTAGCAACAGCAGATGCAACAAGGGTTGGGAAGGAACAGACAGAGTATCCCGTCTATCACCCAACGACGTTACTACAATTGACAACCAGAGACATTCTCATTCTTCAAAGGACTCTATTTGGCAACACGGCCTTCCATCTACCACCAACCTACCGAAGCGCAGCTCAGAGTAAATATTTATTGCATTTTCCTTTTCCAAATGGGCGGTAATTTAGAATGCATCAGATACTATATTAACGATAGCACAGCTTCTCCCTGTGTCCCTCAGTCTTCCCGCTCTTTCACTCAAACCCAGCCCTTTTCCTATGTGTAACAAGCTGTCATATCTGTTCCGCCCGCTAGGGATGTTTTCCTTTATGACGTGATTTGTAATCAAGTTATGATTTAATTATGTGTATGTGTAATTCTGTGTGATTAGTTAGGTATTTAGTAAATAAATAATTAAACCCAATTTTGTATTGCTGATTCAAATTGTTAGCCAGGGTTCGTGCAGATAACCAAGAATTTACAACTTTCAGATTAGACTGAATTAAGACGACGATTGATATTGACTGCTATTGATGTAAAATATTACTAGGTCTTTAAGAGTTTATTCGGAAGATAACAGCTCTATAAATATTATTTCGTGGTGACCGACTCGCTAGTTAATTACATTTACATGATTAGCTCAATCAATTAATAGAATAGCATGTCATATCACTTATTCCGGCATAGCCAAAGACACGACACTACATACCCCCTCTTCCAAGTTTACATTGATCCCACACTCAAAGCTTAACCCAAAACATGCTTGACCCCTAGCTGTCACCAAAAGGATGATACCCAATTGAACAACTGTCAACATGTCCAGTCTCACATTTATAATGGAACACTAGTCACTTTAACAATGTTGACATATTTTGTATTACTCATATCATGTCTATACTGTATTCTATTCTACTGTATCTTAGTCTATGCCGCTCCGATGTTGCTCGTCCAAATATTTATATATTCTTAATTACATTCCTTTACTTCAGATGTGTGTGTATTGTTGTGAAATTGTTAGATATTACTTGTTAGATATAACCTCACTGCTGGAGCTAGAAACACAAGCATTTCGTTACATCCGCAATAACATCTGCTAAACATGTGTATGTGACCAATAACATTTGATTTGATCTCAACCATGTTGAAACAGCTGATGGCTGGAACAGAAGAAGTGATCTGGATGATAACATTAAAGGTCCTTGAGTCGACCCAGGTTGAGTTCCTGCCCGACTACATTGCTGACGCATGCCAGACCTTATAACGCTTGGATATGTATTTAACATATCAGCTAACCACATCATATGATATAGCCACCTGCTGCCCGATTGCACAGTCAATGACGTGGCAGTTAACAATTGGTTGATGCAATGCAACGCCTGCGCATATAGTCGGACAGGAACTCGGCCAGAGGAGGCTGGTGGGAGGAGATACAGGAGGACAGGTTCATTGTAACGGCTGGAATGGAACCAATGGAATGGTACCAAACACATGGAAATGGTACCAAACACAATGTTTCACTCCATTCCATTGATTCCATTCCAGCCATTACAATGAGCCCATCCTCCTATAGCTCCTCCCACCAGCTTCCTCTGAACTCAACCCTACTGTTGTATCTACCTGTCTGTTCTGTGTGTTGATGTTAGCAATCTAGGCCATCTGCACGCGCCTCTCACTGTTTATCCAATGGATTAGCCCTAGACTCTGATTCAAGTTCATATTAAAAGTAGCTTTTTTCTGAGAAGATCATAGACTACATTGTTGAGAATAGGCAGCAATCTAAAACAATGAAATCTGCATTGAATTGTGAACAATGAAGGGGTCATTTTGGAGTCTTGTGTTTTTATCTTCTGAGATTTTTGGATGGAGTGAGATTTCTTTTGCGAGAGAAAGGGAGCTAAAACCATAGAGATAGGTACTCATCAAGGATATAATCCGTTTTAGCATGGACACTGCCATTGATATTGGACATTGCCATCATCCACCGTTTTAAAGTTGACAACTGGGTGGGGATTCCTATGGGTTGTAGCGTCAATGGCGCTGCCCATGCTGTCACAGATGGTATAATGGCACAGATGTAAAGATGAGTTTTATCTATCTCTATGGCTAAAACTCTGTTTGAGTTGTATATCAGAGTGCTGTCTTGTATCAAACAATTGTATGGTAGGGTAGTGTTTGACAGACAGCAGTCAAAGCAGCTCATTGGCCTGGTTACCTGGCAGCTCTGCTAGTAGGAACACCCAGATAGTGCATGGCCTCGCTGCACAGGAACTCTCTGACTGAGGAGCGGACCACAGCTCGGCCATCTCCTGACCTGTAGTACAACAGACAACCTTTCTCAGAAGATTTTCTTGGGCCCAATCCCAAATCAACCCCTAGATCCTACGCACTTGTGGAGATCTGAGAGGATTTGTTGGGCCTAAGCAATACGGTAAAACTTCCTCCTAGCCTATCAGAGAGCAAGCTGGAACTATTACCAAATTGCTTAAACTTGTAAAATCCTCACTGTTAGGTCAGGCTAGAAATTTTACACCTGTTGGTCATGGTCTATAAAAATATAAAAGTGTAGATTTGACCTTGAATATGGAGTCTTTCCAGAGCCTTTGAGCTGGAGTTCCCATCTTTCACCCTTTCTGTGAAAGAACACACACAAGATGACTCATGTGTACCCTGCTGGCAAAGCAGGTTGAAATACTGTCATTACAACCTCAACCTTCTGTGTGGTCATGTATCCATTCCCAGTTCTACTGACCTGCTCGTATATTCACCAAGGAGATGTGCTCGGCCATCTCCTAACTGACCTGCCCAGTAGCCAAACTAAAAGAGTAAAGAAAACGTCACTAGTATTTAGTCATAAACGAGTAGGTTCTTCAAAGTTCAATGTGGTATTAGGAGGGACTAAGCAATTGATACAGAAAAAAAAGTGATGAAAAATGAATAATGGTATAGAGATGGTACAGTACCTGGTGACCCCCATATCTGTGTGTCAGAGGGCTGGATCCAGGAAAAAGTTTACCACCACTGAAGTACTGTAGGAAATCCTCTGACTGGGACACTGCAACATCTAGACCCAACATTCCCTCAATGACCTCCTGGAAAAACAAAGCTACATTAGAATAGGTAGTAGCTCCTTCTATTAAGCTGTTATAACAGTGTTATAACACTTATTGTAGGTTAATTCACATCCATTGTAAACCACATTTCTTGACAATATCTAGTCCCTGGAAGTAATTTGTAAAATGACCTTTGAAACAGCCGCAAGTCTCAGAGGGCCTTTGAGTGGGGTTGGGTCAGACTCTGAAAAAATGCAGTTCTTCACAGAGCGAACAAAGATACCATCCACTTGGTCAAGGGGGAAGGATTCTGCAAGAAAAGTCAAACAAAGTTATTTACAAATATTTGTTTGATCATGCAAATAACTGTCAAAACTTTTCTGGGCATTTGTTTGACAAAGAATGCAATTCTGAGGGATTTACCTAATAGCTTTTTACACGACAGTTTGAAGTGGTCCAAATCGTGCAAGTGTTTCTCCACACTCTTGTTGAAGTTGAAAGCATGAATGTAGTGTTGTCGGTCTGACATAGTGTCAGCAGGCCCGTGACAGCTTTCGATAGTATCACAATAGTCCATACATGCAGACATGATGATTAGGTTTGCCAAACCTAAAAGAACATAGCTTGAGGCACTGTAAATAACCATTATTGCAACTCAAAATTACCTAGCTAGCAAAACTGACAGCTGATTGCTGGCTACAACTTCACGATTAGTTAACTCTCTGATGAGATCCACACTGCATGATCCATATGTCATAAGAGACTATCAGGTTTATCAACTATCTCGTGCATTCCTCTTTTTGCGGCACCTGACCATCACTATCACATAAGACACTAACTTTACAGTGAGACAGTGGCATACTCTATACTAAAGCAGGTTACAAGACAACAAAACATGGATTGTTCGTTGCTGTCGAATACTTCCTGATTTCTAAAACGTCATGACGTCAACCAACGTAATTTGAGTTATTCCGCTTCCGGCGTCATATTGTGTAATATTTTCCAGCAATGTGTGGAGGAACATGGCGACACCGTGGAGGCACTGTTGGAGGTGGACTACAGGCGCTACGAGTACAAGTGTACTAGAAACCATATGCGGTTTTAATGGAAGGTCTGCTACGTTTGCTGCTTTGTCTTTGCGAGGAACGGGGACCGTCGCTGGCTCGGGAAAGGAGGTAGGTAAACGTGCGCCCGTGTCAGTGCCAAGATTTCGCCGGGCGGGAGTGCTGTCAACCCAATCAAGGTCAACCAGTATATAACATTGAATCTGCAAGCTGATCTTATTAATGAGTTGTAGCTTGACTGGTGTAGGTATATTGGGATTTAGTCCAGTTTAGTCCAGTTTATTCCAGTTGTTGAAGCGAACTAAAAACATATGTTATGAAGGACATTGGTTTTGTATATATAGTTACAGTAAAGATTGTTGCTATATGACAAGATGGTTTGGAATTCTAGCTAGCCATATCTTGCTGGTTTGTAATGCATTCTCAGTTTAGCTAAAGGTCAAGACAATTCCTGTCATTGCAGGGCTACACTGTACCAAGCCTTGCACTTGACTTTTCCCACTGGCTTATCCCTTTTAGTTCAGAAGGGACACTAGGTTGTTGGGTTGGGACGATGTATGATTAAATCTAATAATATCATGATATTTCACACTGACGATATATATCGTCATGGTGAAGACTATACTTAATTCCCCTCAAACTCAGCCAGCTTCACTTTGTTTTTTCGTCATTCCCATCTAACGAGGGACTGATTTAGACCTGGGACACCAGGTGGGTGGAATGAATTATCAGGTAGAACACATAACCAGCAGGTTCTGGACCTCGTAGGGTAAGAGTTGAATAACCCTGCTCAATTTGAAATTCACAAATAAACAATGTGCAGTTTTATAAGTTAGGCTGTGTCAAATATGTTGAAAATAAAGTGAATGACCTAAGCCTTGTTTTTTTGGCCATACTAAGATTACTTAATAAGAACACGACTGCAGTTTGTTTGCTTATTTACGATATAATAAAGTCTCGATTTATCTAGTCATTAACGGAGCAAAACGATTATATCGGATATTGCAACATTTGGAGTAGCTTATCATAGAGGTCTCCCCAAATATCACCCAATCCTACCATGTTGTTACTAGACAGAACTGTCAGTGGGTAGCCTACATTGCTTGGTCAAGAGTATGTGGTTCATAGCCTAGAATAACCTAACCTAAACTAGGCTACCTCACAATGACGTCATGTCCTTAAGTAACTTGAGGAAAAGTTGTCAAATGCCCGCCTGACTAAAGGTTTGGCTACATGTGCTTAAGTTGTTGTGCTCAGGTTATTCATTTGTGACACTAATTTCTTTCAGAGACTATCCTTCAGGCCTGAAGACACAACCTCAATAGGCAACTATATTCTGACAAGGTGAGTCTGAGATTGAAATATTATATGCAGTCATTTATATAGATAGAGAAATATGATATACAGTACCACTCAAAAGTTTGGACACCTACTAATTCAAGGGGTTTTATTTATTTTTACTATTTTCTACATTGTGGAGTAATAGTGAAGACATCAGAACTATGAAATGGAACATATGGAATCATGTAGTTACCAAAAAGTGATAAACAAAATAAAATAAATGTATTCTTCAAAGTAGCCACCCTTTGCCTTGATGGCACCTTTGCCCACTCTTAGCATTCTCTCAACCAGCTTCATGAGGAATGTTTTTCAACAGTCTTGAAGGAGTTCCCACATATGCTGAGCACTTGTTGGCTGCTTTTCCTTCGCTCTGCAGTCCAACTCATCCCAAGCCATCTCAATTGGGTTGAGGTTGGGGTGATAGTAGAAGCCAGGTCATCTGATGACGCACTCATCACTCTCCTTCCTGATCATATAGCCCATACACAGCCTGAATTTGTGTTTTGAGTCATTGTCCTGTTGAAAAACAAATGATACACCATCCCATCTGGTTTGCACTTAGTTGGACTATCGCTGCAGAATGCTGGGGTGGCCATGCTGGTTAAGTGTGCCTTGAATTTTAAATAAATCACAGACAGTGTCAGAAGCTAAGCACCATCACATCTCCTCCTCCATGCTTCACGGTGGGAGCCACACAAGCGGAAATCATCCGTTCACCTACTCTGCGTCTCAAAGACACGGCGGTTGAAACCAAAAATCTCAAATTTGGAATCATCAGACTAAAGGACAGATTTTTACCGGTCTAATGTCCATTGCTTGTGTTTCTTGGCCCAAGCAAGTATCTTCGTAGTGGTGTCCTTTAGTAGTGGTTTCTTTGCAGTAATTTGACCATGAAGGCCTAATTCACGAAGTCTCTGAACAGTTGATGTTGAGATGTGTCTATATATATATATATATATATATCTCTTCCCTCTAAACATTACATATTTAGTGATGTGGGTAAGAAAGTGTTCCTCCTCCCTCAATGTAACCTGACCGCGGCCCCCATTCCTCACTAATCCACAGCTTTCCATCCTTATCAGTGACTGCAACCATGTGATTGCCTTTCCTTTACTCAATACATTCCAAGCTTAATTGACTCCACCACATACATTCCTCCTACAGATAACCAGTAACTTCTGGTGTAGAAAGCAGACTGTGGCACTCCTCATTTCCATAGGATACCTGATGATTTTAACAATATTTGTAGTTTAGAAGTCAGAACCCATCACTTGAACTCTGAAGCATTTATTTGGGCTGTAATCTGAGGTGCAGTTATTCTTATGAACTTATCCTCAGCAGCAGAGGTAACTCTGGGTCTTCCTTTCCTGTGGTGGTCCTCATGAGAGCCAGTTTCATCATGGCGCTTGATGGTTATTGCGACTGCACTTGAAGAAACTTCCAAAGTTCTTGACATTTTCCGGATTGACTGACCTTCATGTCTAAAAGTAATGATGGACCGTTGTTTCTCTTTGCTTATTTGAGCTGTTCTTGCCATACTATGGACTTGGTCTTTTACCATGATTCCATATGTGTTATTTCATAGTTTTGAAGTCTTCACTATTATTCTACAATAAAGAAACCCTTGAATGAGTAGCTGCGTCCAAACTTTTGACTGGCACTGTATATAGATGTGATAATTGTTATATATACTTGTGCATATTTATTTTACAGTAGGCACAAATCAAGGTTGCTTTACCCCACACCAAAGCCTTGCTGCTGTAAAAGGATACACAGTGATGCCAAGTTGAAGGACCCGTTCACACTAGCCCAAAAAGACTTGAACCATTTGTATGATGATATTAAAAAGGTAAGTCGCCTGACTTGGTGTCATCATGTAGCATGGTCACAGTGGCGTGTGCTTCTTACTCCGTCTCATTTAGCTTCTATGCCCAGTTCAGACTACTGTGACTGGTTTTTAAATTTACGTAACCCCAATAAAGGTCATTTTTCTGTTCTTCACAGGAGCTTTTTGTGACCAAATCAGAGCTGAAGTCCTTATGTGACTACTACTTTGACGGGAAGGGCAAGGCCTTCCGACCAATGATAGTGGTGCTGATGGCCCGGGCCTGCAATATTCACAGCAACAGAGACGGGTAAGATATTATCCTGGGTATAGTGCAGTTAACTAGGTAGGCAGTATGGATACTAGGTACATGCATACCTGGTAGTAAGAAGCCTAATGGTGTACAGGAGGCGGACTTGGGTGAGAAACTATGCTAATGAAATGTATCTATCTAGCACACACACCAGGAACCACTTGGCACAAGTGACTGGGGAGAATGCACACATTTTTAGAAAGGTAAGATAGGCTGTACCCTTTGATTGCTGTTTATGACTTCATTGCCGGAGATGGATGTAGGCTATTACAGTTGAAATGAGTCATGCCCATGCTATTTCATTGCTTATATGTTTATACATTTCATAAAAGTATTTATTCAGGCTGCCCTTATCAGTGATTGTCTATTGAACCAATAGGTGTGACTATATGTAGTTCTGTCTGTCTGTCTAGAGATCTGCTCCCAGGTCAGCGGTCCATAGCTATGATCTCTGAAATGATCCACACCGCCAGCCTGGTCCACGATGATGTCATCGATGGCTCGGACAAGCGGAGGGGGAAGACCACCATCAGTGAAGTGTGGGGGGAGCGAAAGGTGAGCGGAGTCCCCCGACCTGGGTTTTGTCTGTTAGGAGTAGCCAGTCATGGTGTCATATTACACACTACACTAAGCTATTGAACTACAACATATGCAGTTCATGTTATTGAGGGAAATGGTCATATGAAATGGCCCAAGTAGTCTTGAAAAAATGCAAGACTAACAACGTTTGTAATGCGTCTTATGATAAACTAATACACCCTAGTTGTGTGATCATATGACTGTTTGGTTTTTATTAATCATGTGTTTTCTTAACTCTCCCAGGCCATTTTAGCTGGAGATTTCATCCTCTCGGCAGCCTCCATGGCTCTGGCCCGTATCGGCAACAACACAGTGGTGTCAGTGCTGTCTCAGGTCATAGAGGATCTGGTGCGAGGTAAGGACCCAAACAAGTATGTTGCGCAGTATCGTTGTTGTGTTGCACAAGATATGCAATCCGTTTCAGTTCAAACAGTTTATTTTTATCTGTTTCCTTGGCTGTTTGTTACAGTACACTTTACCAGAACTACACTTTGAGTTTTCTGTTTGCTTATCACCATTACCCGCCCTGTTACAGTTAAGACTGTTTTGTAAGGGGAAATGAGTAATCAACGTTCAAGATTACCAAAGCGTATAGGAAACACTGTCTCTGTTCACACTAACATATGTGTTGATGTTCCAGGGGAATTCATGCAGCTGGGCTCCAAGGAGAACGAGAGCGAGAGATTCAAGCACTACCTCGAGAAGAGCTTCAAGAAGACTGCCAGTCTTATAGCGAACAGTTGTAAAGCAGTATGTACGTTCTATCTCCACAATAATAATAACAGACTTCCAGGAAGTCCTAGGGCAGAACTGAAAAGGTGTGTGTTGACTGGCTGTCATTTTCCATTCAAGGTATCTATTCTGGTGAACTCGGACCCAGAGGTACAGGAAATAGCCTTTCAGTACGGGAGGAACGTAGGCATCGCCTTTCAGGTACATTTCTGATATTTGCTTTTGCCTCTTGAATGGGTGTTGTATAATCTTTTAATTTGAAGTTATTAAACTTGACTTAATGTTAATTCTGTGTGTCCTAGCTGGTGGATGATGTGCTGGACTTCACAGCATGCGCCAGCCAGCTAGGAAAGCCTTCGGCTACTGACCTTAAACTGGGCCTGGCAACCGGACCAGTCTTATTTGCCTGTCAACAGGTGTGTTTTATTGTGAGAGTTGAACAGTCAACCTTTAGCTCCCCATATGGGAAGTGAGTAACTCTTCTAGTTACTGTCCAACATAGCTATTTCTAGATTGAAACACAGTGACTGACTGGTATGTATGTATGTATGTATGTATGTATGTATGTATGTATGTATGTATGTATGTATGTGCCTAACTGTGTAGTCTGTGACAGTGTATTTTACCGTTTCCTCTTTAGTTTCCTGAGCTGCATGCTATGATTATGAGGCGGTTCAGCACCACTGGAGACGTGGATCGGGCCTGGCAGTATGTCCTGGAGGTAAGGCTGTTGATGAAGATGGAAGGACACATTTCTACCTTTTGTGAGAATTGCGTGTTTTAAAAATAATCTGGAAATTCTTTTGGTCCTATGGTTATGTTGCCTGCCTCTGCATTGCTTGCTCTTTGGGGTTTTAGGCTGGGTTTCTGTAAAGCACTTTGTGACGACTGCTGATGTAAAAAGGGCTTCATAAAATACACCCGCCTGGTTTCTCCTTCCCTCAGAGTGATGGTGTGGATCAGACCAACTACCTGGCCCAGAGCTACTGCCGGGAGGCCATCCGGCAGATCAGCCTGCTCAGGCCCTCCCCGGAACGGGACGCCCTCATCAGGCTCACTGAGATGGTCCTCACCCGCGACAAGTGAGCTCCCACCCCCAGGCTTCACTTCCTGTCCTGGGGAAGCCCCCACCCCACCTCCCCATGGAGGGATAGATGCCAGGAGGAGGATGATGATGATGAGGAGGGAAGGTGGTTAATGTTTCATCAGTGACATTCCCAGTGGGTCCTGATGGAGCATTGTTTATGCAGCTTTTTGTACATAACATAAGTTAAAGGTGGAACTAAACGGTGCATACACAGGTTCTTCAGGACTGACTTTTGAGTGAGATGCACTGCTTCACATTACCCATGGCTTCTTTCTCTCCTCTGGAAAACCCTTAGGTCCTCACAGAAAACAGTATATGTTATTGGCACCAGTGGTTTTTAATGCTAGTCCTGTAGGACCCCTGCATCAGGCTACAGGTTTCTGAACCAACCCCCCACCTATTCTTCAATTGAACTTCAACAAAGTGTTAAAATAGCATGTCAATGAGGCATGAACACAGACGTATATGCACAGGGACTCTCCAGGATCATTGTTGAAACATGATTTTCAGTGTATACAGGCTGTATTTGGTAATCAAAGGCAGTTATTACACGTGATGCTTGGGGCGGGATGGACCCTGCAGAATCATTGTAATTCCATGATGAGTCAAGATGGAGTATCATTATTGTGTGTGTGGATCTGTATTAACACCTTGCTCGAAGATCTGCCCGCAGTCCGCACCGTAACGGCCAAATGTCAAACGTTTGTCAGGGTGACTCTTGTCAATTGGAGAATGTTATATTGTAGGTATTTCCTGTCACAAATGCTTAAAGGTCCCAAACAGTCATTCTGATTCCCATGTATAACACAGCCTTTTGAGTGACTAAAACATCACCCACAATATTTGAAAGTTTGAGAAATAAATATTTTTTCTTCTCTCATGTCAAACTACCACCAGGAAGTCCGAAAATATTGAGTCAGTGGGCGGGCGTTCCCAAGAACCGCCAATGTCAAGCAACATGGAGGCAGTGTTAGTGAGATTATCTCAAGCAAATGTGCTGAAACACAAAAGGAACTCGAACAACATTGAAATTGCATGCAACATCCAATCCTGTCATATATCAAATCATGGTTTCACTAATTATTTGTTTATCCTGTTTGGTTATTGTAACTATCAATGTAGACAATGTTGGCTATATAATTTAGTGAGCTATCCCAAATGGAATTGTCAGCACTGTTTATCACGCTAGCTGGTTCACCTTGAACAATTTCATGTGTTTACAAAACATTAGGAACTATTTTCCTAATATTGAGTTGCAACCCCTTTTTGCCCTCAGAACAGCCTCAATTTGTCGGGGCATGGACTCTGCAAGGTTTCGAAAGAGTTACACAGGGATGTTGACTCGAATGCTTCCCACAGCTCTGTCAAGTTGACTGGGTGTCCTTTGGGTGGTGTACCATTCTTGACACACACGGGTAACTGCTTGACCGTGAAAAACCCAGCAGAGTTGCCGTTCTTGACACACTCAAACCGCTGTGCCTGGCACCTACTACCATACCCCATTCAAAGACACATACATTTTTGTCTTGCCCATTCACCCTCTGAATGGCACACACACAATCATTGTCTCGAGGCTTAAAAATCCTTATTTAACCGGCCGCCTCCCCTACACTGATTTCTTTAACAGGTGACATCAGTAAGGGATCATAGTTTACACCTGGTCAGTTTGTCAAGGAAAGAGGTGATCATAATGGTTTGTACTGTGAGACAATGTTCCTTATCAATGATGTCAAGAAGTTATAAAATGTTTGTTAGGCATGTGTCTTAATGTAATGACAACTGCGTCTGAGTTGTGGCAACCCATCCCCTGCTTCTGTTACATCCTGGCTAAAGACAACTAACACCAGACACTTCATTAGGGTAAACCTCATTCTATTTGGCGACACGCTGCAGTCACATTTTTGCACCAGTGGACTAGCTACCGGTACTTAATTAAATTAGGTAAGAGAATAAGATGTTACCGTTGGTGTATTAAAATGAGGCTTTTTGTGATGTCACAAATCCCACCTCTTAAGTGTTTGACATGGGGGAGAGGACCAGTAACTTTATGATCGAACTTGATCAATGTAGAAGCAAAATTAATTTTTTTATACTTCGATCTGGTTTCATCCAAATGTCATAAACTGATTTTTGACTGTTCGGGACCTTTAATAAACCCAGGCCTTAACATCCACAATGACTGTGTGCTCACATTAAATGTTATTTTTTAAAGTCAAGCTTTACCTTTGTTTTCATTCCCAATTACCACACCACTAGGTTGTACAATAGTTTATTATAAAAGACTGTACATTCATTTTTCAATGAACATATATATATATATACACAAACTAAGGGCAGAGATGAGAGCTTTGATATATCTACCCATTGAGCTGGAACACTTGTATATGTTGAATAAAAAGCATCAAGGCATTAGCTGCTATAACCTGAAATGGTAAACCGTGACAAGCGCAGTTACTTTCATATTGAGTCCGGACAGGAAAGACATATGTAGGAAGAAACTGGTGAAGTCTGCAATTTTGCAGCTTAACCATAAACACCTACCTGAATTGTCAAGAAGCAATCGATAGTCTGTCGAGGGGATAATTACAACTATAGATGAACATGGACAAAGTGGGTGGGGTCAATTTGGAACAATAAAAGAAACAATTTGGCATCAAGAAGTCCAGACCTGAGTTACGAAACCATTACAGGTTAAAAACAACAGATCTAAACCCAGTTTTACTTTGTGAAGACTGAGGAGGTATCAGAGTTGTCATATTGGTCTCCATTATTACAGAACAGTAAAACATCACTTAAACTGAGCCCACGAACACTATGAATTACAATCTATCATAATCCATTAATAATATCTTACATTATACTTATGCCTACAGATAGTTAATTTTGTTCAGATGAGTAAAACATTACTGTGACCTATTCCTTAAGATGGATATGGAACTAAAATAGTGGAGTTGCTTTAGATACATTACCAGATGGAACATTTTCATGTAAATGTAATATCACATGTTTAAATACAAATTAGAGCATTTAGAAAATAAGACCATCACATCAACAAGTCCGAAAATGACTTTTATATCTAGGTAATTCAATCAATAAAAAAATAATAAAATGGAAATATTACAACAAACTGGAAGCATAATGGCATTAAAACGTAGAGGTTATACATTTTTAATTTAGCATGCTTTACATCCAGACTTCATTTCAGGAATGACTGAAATAAAAAAGTAAAAGGTTTTGTTATTCATAAAAAGCTTTGAATTCAACATCCAAAATGGATCAGCCTTGTGATTGTGAGAACCGTGATTATAGAAAACAGAACAGAATCTCCTGTTGGACATTTGCATGTGTGGCATGTAGCCTGCTTGAGATACTGTGATTAGCATTTACCCAACAGGCTGCAGCTCACTCACATTATATACAATTAGCAGTAGTAACACTTCCACTGAAGGTGTGCACACAAGATCACCAGAATGCCATATGCATGAGAGCTGCTCCATATAGTATAATACTCTTGATACACAAAGAAATCACGATAAGCTCATGAATAATGTATAGGTCACTAGATGTCGACAAACGCTAATGAATAGTCAGGGTCAGATGTTACGTTGCGCATATGTAGACATGAAGAACAAAGAAGAATAAAACTTGAAATGCCCTTCAGCTAGTTTTACTGTGGTCTTTGAAAACACCTTTACACCACAAACCCTTGTGAGCACATCAGCCTTATCCTATTCATTCTTTGTATACTTGATAAAAACGTCACCCAACCCACCCATAACACCTAAATAAAGTAAATAGTTTTATTTATTTGCAATCAGTATAAGGGAACAAGCGTTCCGTCATATCCAAAATCACTTCTCTAAGCTTTGTATGGTCAGACTCCTGTTTTTATTAGTCTCTGTAGTAAACTAGATATGACTGAGTCAATGCAGTCGGGGTGCCTTCACTCGGCATAGTGCATGATGGACTCGACGTAGTTGCCGGGGAACAGGCCCGTGACCCCGCTGCTTAGGCCCTCGAACCAGCCGTCATCATTCTTCTTGATGATGTAGATGATGGCTCCCTCCATGAAGCTCAGCTCATCGTCTTTATCTGCTACGTAGTCGTAGATGGCCACCACTGAGGAGGAAAGAGAGGGAAAAACATCAGTGAGGGAATGTCTCAATTGCATTCCCCTTCTGATCCCTCACGTCCTTTCTCCTCACCTCCTCAAAACCCATTGGATGAGGTGGTCAGAGTTCCCTCCCCCCTGATTTTCTCATCTGGTGGGTCTTGAGAAGGCGAGGAAAGAGGCCGCAAGGAATCAAGGAAATGCAATTGAGATTCTCCCTAAAGATTTTAACCTATTAAGCATTAAAGTGCTTAAGTAGTTGAATGGTGCAGTGTAGTTGAAATAAATGTGAATGGTATGGTAGGGAGGGACAGGAA
The DNA here is from genome assembly GCF_023373465.1 of Oncorhynchus keta. Taxonomy (NCBI): domain Eukaryota; kingdom Metazoa; phylum Chordata; class Actinopteri; order Salmoniformes; family Salmonidae; genus Oncorhynchus; species Oncorhynchus keta. Next base: position 26,165,095 of record NC_068424.1, on the reverse strand, counting down.
CAGCATTCAGTAAAGAAGAGAGGTGTCAGTATTGATCCCTGAGGCACACCTTTCTCTATGTAGCTCTTGGGCGCCCACTGGGGGTCTCCGTCAGCATAAGGGTCGTTGTAGTGCACCACAGCTGCTTCCTCTTCCTCCTCATAGTCAACTGGCGGGGGTGGAGGAGGGGGAGGAGCCTCATCAAACATGGGCAGGTCATCCGGCGGAGGCGGCGGAGGCAGAGTAGGTGTGTCCGCAACTGCCAAATGGCAGTAGAGGGGAGGGGGCAGAAATGAGATTAGGAACGCTGCCTGAAACTGGGACGAAGGAAACAGTACAGCACATTACATGTGGGCTGCACATGCAACCAAGCCCAACTGTACAGAGAAAACCATGCAATTGTGGCAGAGCTACATGCAGGGGTGTGTATATGCCAGGCATCGATGGTTAGTCGGTTAAATGCACGACAGCGAGTTGGCATGCCGATTTTGACCTTTGTTCCTCCAGGTCACTTGTTCAAGTCACTTGTTAAGAAATGTAATTTAGTTGCAAGTGTTCTTTGCCACTAAGGCAATGCTGCACTTTAATGTGAACTTGTTTGGACACTTTCCATCTTCCCACAACATTTGAGTTCTCTGTTTGGTGCAAATGAATGATGTCAAAAACAATACAATAGACTGCAACCTGAATAGTAAGTTATGAGCTCTCTCTATGAGATGCTTAATTAGTATGCGTGGATCGTGAAGGTTTACCTGCATAAATCTATCATGATACCATTCATATGTCGTACCAAAAGGAATAGGAGCTAAAATATTCTCAAGGTTGTGTATATCAAAAGGGGAGGGTATGGGTATTCAAGTGGTTTTTGTTTTACTCCATCTACTGGAAATTAAAGCCGTCGTACTCTTAAGAAACACCAATAAAATGGTGCTATTTCAATTCTGCACGTAACATAAATCTGTCTAACAACAGCAGGCTAAGCTTCTTTAGCGTTACATAAAAGCATGCACAATATTTCTCTGTTGATCACACACACACACACAACAAATGCGCATACGTTAAGTCCTTCCGCTCATACAGTGCATTTTCTGAGTGAAATTATACTTTATACTTAACATTTGCCTTATCGCACACATGGGACTTTGTGGAAATACCATTTCAGCTGCCAATTTCATTGTACATTCTCCTAAATAATCCTGGAATGGAGCACTGAAGAAAGCAATGGGTGCCAATGGTAATAATTATTAGCACAGACAGTAGATGAGGAGGATGATACTGAGGATGTTTAGTGTCAAGCATAAGACCGACAAATGAGAGAACAGGCACAAGGCATGCTGTGTGTGATTGAGAGATGGAGGTGTTCTGCATCTAGTTCTACCGAGGTGTTCTACATCTAGTTCTACGGAGGTGTTCTACATCTAGTTCTAGATCTACGGAGGTGTTCTACATCTAGTTCAACGGAGGTGTTCTACATCTAGTTCTAGATCTACGGAGGTGTTCTGCATCTAGTTCTACCGAGGTGTTCTGCATCTAGTTCTACCGAGGTGTTCTGCATCTAGTTCTACCGAGGTGTTCTGCATCTAGTTCTACCGAGGTGTTCTGCATCTAGTTCTACCGAGGTGTTCTGCATCTAGTTCTACCGAGGTGTTCTGCATCTAGTTCTACCGAGGTGTTCTGCATCTAGTTCTACCGAGGTGTTCTGCATCTAGTTCTACCGAGGTGTTCTGCATCTAGTTCTACCGAGGTGTTCTGCATCTAGTTCTACGGAGGTTGTCTACATCTACGGAGGTGTTCTACATCTAGTTCTACGGCGGTGTTCTACATCTAGTTCTAGATCTACGGAGGTGTTCTGCATCTAGTTCTACCGAGGTTGTCTACATCTACGGAGGTGTTCTACATCTAGTTCTACGGAGGTGTTCTACATCTAGTTCTACGGAGGTGTTCTACACCTAGTTCTACGGAGGTGTTCTACACCTAGTTCTACGGAGGTGTTCTACACCTAGTTCTACGGTGGTGTTCTACATCTAGTTCTAGATCTACGGAAGTGTTCTGCATCTAGTTCTACACCTAGTGCTACATTTACGGAGGTGTTCTACATCTCGTTCTAGATCTACGGAGGTGTTCTACATCTCGTTCTAGATCTACGGAGGTGTTCTACATCTCGTTCTAGATCTACGGAGGTGTTCTACATCGTGTTGTACGTCTAGTTCTACGGAGGTGTTGTACGTCTAGTTCTACGGAGGTGTTGTACGTCTAGTTCTACGGAGGTGTTGTACGTCTAGTTCTACGGAGGTGTTGTACGTCTAGTTCTACGGAGGTGTTGTACGTCTAGTTCTACGGAGGTGTTGTACGTCTAGTTCTACGGAGGTGTTGTACGTCTAGTTCTACGGAGGTGTTGTACGTCTAGTTCTACGGAGGTGTTGTACGTCTAGTTCTACGGAGGTGTTGTACGTCTAGTTCTACGGAGGTGTTGTACGTCTAGATCTACGGAGGTGTTGTACGTCTAGATCTACGGAGGTGTTGTACGTCTAGTTCTACGGAGGTGTTGTACGTCTAGTTCTACGGAGGTGTTGTACGTCTAGTTCTACGGAGGTGTTGTACGTCTAGTTCTACGGAGGTGTTGTACGTCTAGTTCTACGGAGGTGTTGTACGTCTAGTTCTACGGAGGTGTTGTACGTCTAGTTCTACGGAGGTGTTGTACGTCTAGTTCTACGGAGGTGTTGTACGTCTAGTTCTACGGAGGTGTTGTACGTCTAGTTCTACGGAGGTGTTGTACGTCTAGTTCTACGGAGGTGTTGTACGTCTAGTTCTACGGAGGTGTTGTACGTCTAGTTCTACGGAGGTGTTGTACGTCTAGTTCTACGGAGGTGTTGTACGTCTAGTTCTACGGAGGTGTTGTACGTCTAGTTCTACGGAGGTGTTCTACGTCTAGTTCTCGAGGGAGGTGTTGTTGTACGTCTAGTTCTACGGAGGTGTTGTACGTCTAGTTCTACGGAGGTGTTGTACGTCTAGTTCTACGGAGGTGTTGTACGTCTATCTACGTGTCTAGAGTCTACGGAGGTGTTGTACGTCTAGTTCTACGGAGGTGTTGTACGTCTAGTTCTACGGAGGTGTTGTACGTCTAGTTCTACGGAGGTGTTGTACGTCTAGTTCTACGGAGGTGTTGTACGTCTAGTTCTACGGAGGTGTTGTACGTCTAGTTCTACGGAGGTGTTGTACGTCTAGTTCTACGGAGGTGTTGTACGTCTAGTTCTACGGAGGTGTTGTACGTCTAGTTCTACGGAGGTGTTGTACGTCTAGTTCTACGGAGGTGTTGTACGTCTAGTTCTACGGAGGTGTTGTACGTCTAGTTCTACGGAGGTGTTGTACGTCTAGTTCTACGGAGGTGTTGTACGTCTAGTTCTACGGAGGTGTTGTACGTCTAGTTCTACGGAGGTGTTGTACGTCTAGTTCTACGGAGGTGTTGTACGTCTAGTTCTACGGAGGTGTTGTACGTCTAGTTCTACGGAGGTGTTGTACGTCTAGTTCTACGGAGGTGTTGTACGTCTAGTTCTACGGAGGTGTTGTACGTCTAGTTCTACGGAGGTGTTGTACGTCTAGTTCTACGGAGGTGTTGTACGTCTAGTACTACGGAGGTGTTCTACATCTAGATCTAGAGGGAAAAGGAGAGCGTGTGGTGGGCCTCAGGACTTACTGTTCTCCTGCACCCTGGCCACAAAGCCTGTCAGAGGTATCTGTGGAGTCAGCTGGGGCATGGGAGGAGGAGGGGGAGCGATAGACACTGGAAGCCGCCGCAGGCGCACCGACAGACAGACACACAAACAAAACGAAATAGAGAAAGCAAGGATATAAAGTACACAGAGGACAGATAGTCACCCAGAACAATATAGGAAAATATTAAAAGAAACAGACAGAATACCTCCAACCCAAGTAAATGCAATATTCTGCAAGAATTCAAAGACAAAGCATGTGTGACAAAGCATAAAAACAGTCTATGCTTGTGGTTTTTAGTTCAGAGACAGAGTCTAGATTCCCACAGGTATTTAGTGGTACAGATTGAGGGATTAAAAAGGGATTAGGTTTGATTGTCGTTGCTATTTCCTGCTCCTAATCACAATCTGAACCAGATGATTGTAGTGTCGGGACATGACCTGAGAGAGGTGCTGTGTGCAACCCTACTAACCCGAGCTCTCAATGAACCAAGTTACTTTCACAACTAGTGGCGTGAAGAGTGCCACCAATCTTAAAAATAACCTGTAAACCTTAGAGGTCAGGAACAGGTTTATAAGGAATTGGGTGCCATTTTGAACGCAGTTCAGGTGGAAGAGTGTGTGCGCATCTGTCTGCCTGCATCTGCCTGCCTGCGTCTGCGCGTGCGTCTGCCTGCGTGCGTCTGCCTGCCTGCGTGCGTCTGCCAGCCTGCGCCTGCCTGCCTGCGTGCGTCTGCCTGCGTGCGTCTGCCTGCCTGCGTGCGTCTGCGTGCGTGCGTGCGTCTGCGTGCCTGCGTCTGCGTGCGTGCGTCTGCCTGCGTGCGTCTGCCTGCCTGCGTGCGTCTGCCTGCCTGCGTGCGTCTGCCTGCGTGCGTGCGTCTGCCTGCGTGCGTGCGTGCGTGCGTCTGCGTGCGTGCGTCTGCCTGCCTGCGTGCGTCTGCCTGCCTGCGTGCGTCTGCCTGCCTGCGTGCGTCTGCCTGCCTGCGTGCGTCTGCCTGCCTGCGTGCGTGAGTCTGCCTGCCTGCCTGCCTGCGTCTGCCTGCCTGCCTGCCTGTCTGCCTGCCTGTCTGCCTGCCTGCCTGTCTGCCTGCCTGCGTCTGCCTGCCTGCGTCTGCCTGCCTGTGTCTGCGTACTATACTGTTAGTAGGTTAAGCTTGATCTATAGGCGTTTGAGATCAACCCCAGGCCCAAGTCAAGATCTTTACTGAACCAAGCTTGTGACCGCACCTCCATACACTCCCTCTTTTAAACACCAGACAGTCTTTTACAGGGCAAGTGAATGAGAAAGGCGAGACCAATCTCAATTCAAAAACGCACAGGTGGCTGCTGTCGGCTTGAGTTTCTCACATTTTATCCTAAGTTCTTTTGGCTTTTCCAGGACGTTACTGAGTTCAGTACGCCTCCACATCACCGAGACTGTGTGTGTGTGGGTTGTCCCACTGGAGTTTGTGTTGAAGGGTACATGACTAAAAATAAACACTGTGCTTAAGTTAATGGACACCTTGAGCTGGAGTCACCTTGTGGAGGCTGGCTAGTACATTTTAGGAAATGGAAGAAAAAAAGAAAAGAAAAATCACTTAAAAAAAGGTTGTGAAAACACTAAGAAACTGTGATTTAAGAAAACGTCATCTCGTACTTAAACGGAGACCAAAAGGCAGTGACTCTGCAATCCTTGCGAATGGCGATCGCCTGGATTGTATCAGCTGGGAAATCCGAGGACAAGAAAGCATTCTACATAAATGCACAAGGCGTTCAAACCAGAGAGAAGTAACGGTCACCGTCGCCGGCATTAAACAACAAACCCAACGCCGCTGGCCTGCAAAGCCTATCATAGTATAGAACGTGGACGACATAGACGTCTGTTGGTTTCCAGTGGTATTTCCCTCGAGTGTACTTTTAGTATTTGTGTACCAGAGGGACATGCTAAGTGACATACTGATGTAGTCACAGGGATGTCATTAGCTTCGGTGGCGCCCAGTGATAGTCGTGCGAACTCAGTGGGGGACACTTTTCTAAGAGAGTGATATAGTATAGCTCCCCTTTGCTAGGAGTTTATGAGAGGGAAGTTCCCTTCAGGGGGAAACTATCCATCTCCCATCTAGTAGAGGGCTGTTGGTGGGGGGGCATGAGTGTCTTACTTGAGTTGTGGGGGTAGGCGGGGGTGCCCCCATTAATGTATGGCTGCTGTATCTGCTGCTGTTGTAGCTGTAGGGCCTGCTGCTGCTGCTGCAGGGAGAACTGGGAGCTGACGGACGGCGCCCGGCGGTAGGTGCCCGTGGCCGAAACCATGGAGACCGAGGAGGTGGAGGAGTTGTGCCGTGAGATCTGCCGTGAGATGGTGCCGAACTGGGACATGGGGATGGGGCCAAGACCAGGCCCGGGAGCCACCGCTAGAGTAGAAAACACCCACAGAAAGAGAGAAAGGGATAGAGGAGGGGAGGGAGAGTCAGAGAGAAAGGAAATGACAAAGGGGAGAGGACAGAAAGGGGGAGAGAAAGAGAGAGCCCAGCAAATGAATCAGCGACACCCAACAACAGAGTAGACCCAATATCGTCAGAGCAATCATTGGATCCCCGAAGCAACTGAACCACCAGCATCACCACCAATCACAGAGATCCAGAAGAGGGAAGGGGGAGGGACAGGCGACACCACAGCCAATCCTGATGGAGGAGTCATGCTTATTTACACCCAGATGCGTGCGTTCCTTTAGTGCAAAAACGTTTACTTCCATCCATCATTGGCTACAATCACAAAATCTTCACCCAAAAAGCATGCTTGATATAATATTGATTACTTGTGCCCCCGTGTACATTTGTTTTGTAAAAGAGGCAGGGCAGAATAGAAGACACACATCATTTGAGGCTAAGAGACAGTTGAAAGGGGATAGCTGCTTCGGCTTCTCCTGTGGCGTTCTGGCACTCCACTGAACATGGGTTTTGGGCTCAATGAAATTGAACCTGCATTGCAGTAATTACACAGTGACACACGTTCTTTGCTGTACTCAAATTGCAGGACTTTTTGGACGATGTAAAAACGTGCACTAGACACACGTCACAGGTCGATGTAGTTCAACGGTATGAGGGATTTTTCAGAAATACACTACATTTTAAGCACACAACACACACACACATTTGCGGTACAGAACAGATTTAATTTACCCTGAATACAACCAATCCATTAGGTTTTCTAGAAGCCTACCATTTGTCACGCGTCAGCATTTTCACAACAATAAATATTACTGCAGCAGTTAAAGCATATTTCATGACTTTGTCGTCAAAATATTTGAATGAGGAAGTGTGTGTGTGTTTGTGAGTGAGTGTGCAGTAAATATGAAAGTGTGTGTGTGTGTGTAGAATGTGTTTTCCTCCAGTTGGGTATTTCCTGTTTACTGGGTCAGATAACAGTAGCTCTCTGGAGAAGCTCTCCTCTCAGATACTGGTGAATGAGTGTGTGTGTGTGTGTGTGTGTGTGTAAAATGATAACAGTAACTCTCTGGAGAAGCTCTCCTCTCAGATACTGATGAGTGAGTGAGTGAGTGAGTGAGTGAGTGAGTGAGTGAGTGAGTGAGTGAGTGAGTGAGTGAGTGTAGAATGATAACAGTAGCTCTCTGGAGAAGCTCTCCTCTCAGATGGTGATGAGTGGAGCCGGAACAAATTGGGACTCAGGGGAACAGACCATGGCGTAAACATATAGATGAAAACATGGCCAGAATGTCCCTTTGACTGACCCTCTGTCTCTACACACAGTTACGGGACAATAAACCATGGGTGAGATGTGGTAGTAATTGTGATTGTTTTCCAATGTTAAAAGCTAACCATTACCATATTTCTGAAAGGGTTTGTCCTGAGGAAAGAGTAAATAAGATCCCACAATTCTGATGTTTTTCTTTGATTTGTAGCAGGTTTTTGTTGTTGTCTGGTAGCGGCCATCTTGAACGACAGCACAGGGTCATAGCAGGGTTATGTCAGTTGTCATAATTGATATGTTAGGATGCCACGACTTGTCATAACATGGAGCAACTGCTGCATGCCTATTATGGACAGCCACTTCACTCAAACATACAGACAAAATCTGCAACATTTCACATTGACAAAAACCCATACAACCATATATGAAGACCACGGTCCATATTTACAAAGCATCAGTAGGAGTGCTGATCTGGGATCAGGGTCCCTTTAGTCCATATAATCTTAATCATTATGATCTAAAAGAAAAAGGCTAAACTGATCCGATATCAGCACTGCTACTCTGAGATGCTTGATTACATACAGCCCCCTGTACTTCAAAGCTATGACAGTCAATCAAATCAAACCCGGCACACACACATTTGGAGCCCTACGTCAGAAAACCCAACAGTCCCATAAGACACACACAATCTCAATTTGCTTCTGAGATTAAACAGATATAAGCCAATTTAACTGACTTCATATTATCACCCGAGACAGAGTCAAATCAACCACACATACAGTGGGGCAAAAAAGTATTTAGTCAGCCAACAATTGTGCAAGTTCTCCCACTTAAAAAGGTGAGAGAGGCCTGTAATTTTCATCATAAATACACTTTAACTATGACAGACAAAATGAGAAAAAAAATCCAGAAAATCACATTGTAGAATTTTTTATGAATTTATTTGCAAATTATGGTGGAAAATAAGTATTTGGTCACCTACAAACAAGCAAGATTTCTGGCTCTCGCAGACCTGTAGCTTCTTCTTTAAGAGGCTCCTCTGTCCCCCACTCGTTACCTGTATTAATGGCATCTGTTTGAACTTGTTATCAGTATAAAAGACACCTGTCCACAACCTCAAACAGTCACACTCCAAACTCCACTATGGCCAAGACCAAAGAGCTGTCAAAGGACACCAGAAACAAAATTGTAGACCTGCACCAGGCTGGGAAGACTGAATCTGCAATAGGTAAGCAGCTTGGTTTTAAGAAATCAACTGTGGGAGCAATTATTAGGAAATGGAAGACATACAAGACCACTGATAATCTCCTTCGATCTGGGGCTCCACGCAAGATCTCACCCCGGGGGGTCAAAATGATAACAAGAACGGTGAGCAAAAATCCCAGAACCACACGGGGGGGACCTAGTGAATGACCTGCAGAGAGCTGGGACCAAAGTAACAAAGCCTACCATCAGTAACACACTACGCCACCAGGGACTCAAATCCTGCAGTGCCCGACGTGTCCCCTTGCTTAAGCCAGTACATGTCCAGGCCCGTCTGAAGTTTGCTAGAGAGCATTTGGATGATTCAGAAGAAGATTGGGAGAATGTCATATGGTCAGATGAAACCAAAATATACATTTTTGGTAAAAACTCAACTCGTCGTGTTTGGAGGACAAAGAATGCTGAGTTGCATCCAAAGAACACCATACCTACTGTGAAGCATGGGGGTGGAAACATCATGCTTTGGGGCTGTTTTTCTGCAAAGGGACCACTCATCTTTTTAAGTGGGAGAACTTGCACAATTGGTGGCTGACTAAATACTTTTTTGCCCCACTGTACATCATTTCCAAAAGCACATTACACACAATGCAGCTGGTCATTGGTTGATAAGTTCAGAAAAATATCTTCCCTTAACAAAGTGTGGTAATTTAGAACATCGTAAAATCAATTGAACAAAGTAAATAGGAGTTGGTAATTTAATCAAATATAGCCCAGTGGCTGAATGGAAAATGTCCATATTGAATTAACCTGCATTTTAATTAACATGCATACTGGCTTCTGGAGCCCAGAAGAGAACATTGTTCCATTAGATACTTCTTCAGTGCCCCGTCTGGGGCGGCGTGCAGCCCAGTCTGGGTCTGTGTCCCATTTGACATGAACCTGGATGTAGATAGATAACCAGAACCCAAGCACCACCATCAAGTGATCCCCACCACCACCAACATACACCACCGGATACACCCATGGTTAAAGCACCAGGCTGGAAGAGGCGCACACACACACACACACACACACACACACACACACACACACACACGCGTGTAAACCCTCTAATAGCGACAGCCAGAGATGAGGGGGTTTCGATGATTGTCCATTGGCGGCGGAGAGGAGCGGCGGTACAGCCTAGTGGTTGGTGGTTCTTTGGGCTCACCTATCACTGCAGGAGCCCCTGGGTTGCCCTGCCCCGGGAGAGGAGGCGGCGGAGGAGCCTGATGACCAGGAAGTGGAGGAGGGGGGGGTGGGAGAGCGGACATTGGCGGG